>NW_010197226.1:0-29343 GCF_000695765.1 Mesitornis unicolor | reverse complement strand
AGGGTGGTGCAGGGCATGCCTTGCTCTCTCTCTGGCACCGGCCCTGACCAACGCGGCCCCAGGTGCTGGTGGTGCGGCCCCGGCCTTGCCTGGCTGGGCTTGGCTGGCCCCAACCACAACTTAAGCTTAAGCCCCGCTGCAGTTTCATCCTGAAAAAACGAGAGAGAGAGAGAGAGAGAGAGCCGGGATCTCCATAACCATCAGAAGAGACCTGCAGCGGAGAAAGGAGTGGGGCCTGAGGAGAACGACTTTGAAAAACACCAAGGTCGGTTTGAAGGAAAGAAAAAGAGAGAGAGGAGGAGGAGGATGCAGAACCCAGGTTTCCCCTTTGCAACCCATGGTGAGAGCCGGATCGACTGGTCGTGTGTGAGGGAACTGTGACCATGGGCAGACCCAGATTGGAGTTTTGTGGACTTTTTCCCCTATGGAAAGGGAACCATGTGAAAGCAGAGAGAGAGACACTGGGCTGAGTGTTTTTTTTCCTACCCCTTTTAAGAAGCACGTGGCGGGAAGACCGACGGCAAACCCCCACTCCCATCCCCCTGCGCCTCAAGGCAAAGGGGGAGGGGGAAGGTGAAGGAACCTGGAACAAAAGCTGAGCCCAGGAAGAAGGGAGGGGTGGGGGGAAGGTGTTTTGATTTGTTAAGATCTGTTTGTATCTCCTATTGTTCTACTCTGATGCTGGTAACAAATGAAAATTGTTTTGTTTTTTTTTCCTTATGATGAGTCTGTCTTTTGCCTGTGACCTGTTTAAGTGGTGAGAAGTCCTTATTTTGACTAGCCCTTTTTTGGGACATCGTGGTGCTCAGTTATGCACTGGGCCTAAACCACGACAGTAACCAAGTGGATGACTGGGGAAGCATGTGTTACATAACAAGCAAGGCAGCCAGTACTCATCCTTCTGTAAATATACCACCTGCTTCCCTCTCTGAAGGATTCCCCGATAGCTCTGTTTGGAGAAGATAGCTATTGATTTGGAGAAGATTCTTACTGTTGATACCTAACAATGGGAATACACAGACTCCAGAAAAACTTTTTCCTGGCCACTGAAGACTTAATTCAGTTTCTATTGACATATGCTACTCAACTCCTCTCTCTCAGGATTCCTGTACAAAGATTTAGCAGATCAGCAAAATAACTGAACACATGGACATCCTAGGACTAAGCTCAGTCCCTGCCAGAGACTAGGAAGAACTGGGCCCTGAGTTTAGCAGGTGTCTCTACCTTATGCTGGACTCAATATAACTCTCCAGGCGTTTGCTTAGCTTCTCTCAGGGATCAAGTCACTTCCTGATTCTCCAGAGCTATGTCTGGGATCTCAGTAACACGCCATGAAGGAAAGTGAAAGAGAATGACAGGTTCTTACAGACAACACACACTCCTGTGTTTCACAGGCAGGACCTTCTGCTGGTCCCGATAGCTTCTTCCCATGGACAGCAGGTGGTGCAGCTGTGCAGGGCTTTGGGGAGGAAGTAATCAGGGCTGGTATGGACATCCATCCTCTGTCCTCTGGCTGGCCTTGTCCCTCTTTACCCCCGAGGAGTATGCACGACCAGCCACAGGTCAGTACTCCTCCCTCATGTTAAAGTATTGTCACCAGTTCTGCCCAGTCCACACCAGTTCTTACTATGTAACAGCATTAAAAACTGGGTCATACTTAGCCTAACTGGTTTTCCTTTTTTTTTTTTTTGTTTTTCCTTATAATGTATTTTTTTCTGGTCGAGGTGTTAAAAAGTGGTAAACCCTCTAGATGGTGTGGAAGCAGATGTTATCTTGGGGTGATTAAGGGCCAAGAGACAAACTGCTGCTTTGTGAAAGGGAAGGATATATAATAAATTGCAACATGTTTACATAGCTTGGATTTTGTTTTGTCTTTGTTTTGGTTTTTTTTGTTGGTTGGTTTGTTGTTTTTTTTTCCCTGAAGAACTCATTCATTATACCAGGTGGGAATACAATGTGGTAGAATTAGAAATACATGAGGAACCATAAACATAACTGTTCCTAGCATTTGTGTGCTTGAGTATACAACCTTAATATCTTTTTTTTTAGGAGATTTTTGTGAGTGTGCAGAGAAATATTTATTTGCATTATAGTAATGCTCAGAAGCCTCAGTTTGGATCAAGCTTATTTATTGTGCTGTAGATCAAGATCATACTCTTTGGTATTGGAGTGAAAATTGCTTGCTCTAGCACAGCAAAAGGCCACTGAAGTCAGAGGAGAGCAAATGGCAATAATACATATTCCACTGCCTGTCCCAACTGAAGGCACCTATCTACATCTACAACTCCAGCCTACTCCAGTGCAATAAGTCCTGCAAACCATTTATTTTGCCCACACAGAAATGTGAAGTTGCCAATCCTGAATAATTCACATAGTCCATAGAGTCTCCTGAAACCCAGCAGACATTTCACAGTGCTCAGAGCCCTTGAAACCTCCATGTATCGAGTATGTGCAATATTATGAATAGGAGCTGAACAACTTTATATATAAAGTTTTAAATTATGTTTTTCTGATTAATATTTCACAATTTCTAATTTATGAGAGTAGATCCTCACTGCTGCTGCATCACTGCTAGTCATTCAGTGCTATTTCCCACTGCTTTCTCCTTTCTCATTATCAATTTGCAAAAGGCAGAATAGCAAGATTTTTCCACAGCTTCCAAGTGTACTTGTTCCCTAGTCTTTGCTGTTTGCCACTGATTGCACTTGCCTGCTTGTGATGTGAGGTGAGAATGAGAGATGCATCCTCAGTTAAAGAAAAGAATGAGTTAATCAGTGTCATTTCGAACACCCTGTCCAGCAAGAACTGATGTTGCACCCATATCAAGTGCTATTCCCTGGAGTATTTCTCAGTGTGGTGGTGCTTAGGAGAGCATTTGCCTGGAGAGGAAAATGTTTCCCTTCATGCAGCAGCAGGTCTCCTAATCAGTCTTCTATGACATCTCTGGTTTCTTTTTACAGATATATTAGTTCTGAAAGAATTTTTTCCCTCTGCATAATTACCATTTTGCAGGATCCTATCTGATCACAACATAAGTACATTCATCCTTCCAATAAATTTCTGCAGTGTTATAAACGCAGAGGAAGGAAACTAGATTTAGACCTTCTAAAGTACAGAGTCTTCTCCACAGTAAGGAGTTGTTCTTTTCAAATTAAAATTTAAGAAGTAATTATACTAAATAAACAAATAAACAAACATTTTTAAAAAAATGGGATATATTTGTGTAGTTAATTAGCCCCTTGGCAGCCATCAGAAATGATCATTTTTATTTCTGTAGAAAATGGCTGATATTTTAGAAGGCATCTGAGCATCCTAGAAATGAAATGGATGAACAGATACTAAAGTGCAAGTGTTTTCTGAAGTGTAACAAAATGACAAGTTGCAGAGAAGCAGAATAATTAGCTTGTTAGTTACAATACATTGCATTACAATTCCCATTAACAAAAACATTTTGACCTTGTTTTCAAGTATATACTAGAACCAAACTAGCCACATGTAGTATTTCTTTTATCTATTAAATGCACATCTCAGGTCAACGCAGTGAAGTATTTCAGAAATTTCAACTGGTACTTGAGAGAAATGTCTCTACTTTTCTTTCCACTTACTTTGTATAGTCTTATTTAGAAATGAGTGTCAATTATCTCAACAACTGCAGACAGTCAAATTTACTACCTGAATTTCACTTTAAAAGGTGATAAGAAGGACTCAAACCACTGTCTGACTCAGGACCAGAGTTCTAGGTACAACACATGAGAATATTCAGCGTATAAAAAACTGCTATGCCATAGACATGTCCTGAACATTACTTAGAAAATTTAATTAACTTTAAATCAATTGAAAGACTCCATTAAAGGAAGATTAAATGGATCCTTAGTAGTAGGACATAAACTGTGATCGAAAGGTACATTTTCAGTATCGGCCACCCACTTTCAGTGGTCCTTTTTTTTTTTTTTTTCTAATAAGAAGAGACTTATTAAAGTTGCTTGAAGTTTTATAATGAAAATTGCCAGTACAGTTACACATTCCTAAGGAGGGAGTTGGGTGTGGGTGGTTGTGCTTTCCTTCTTGGTATTTATTTAGGAGGACCCAAGATTTCTCACTGTTTTGACAGTCTACCTCCTTGCTCAATCTTCAATATAGTGAAAATGTGATCCTTTATTTCTTTAGTGTTCTGATCATTACGAGCAGCTTAATTTTGGAACAAAATTCCATACATGCTTAAGCACTGTTGCAAATTTGAAAAAGTGATGAAGAAAATGCAAATTACAAAATAAAATCAAATATCTCTATATCAGAATTATTGGAAAGTAGTAGCTCTTAGTTATGTCTGAGCAGGTCCAGAGTATGAGTGCTGTCTTCTACTCCCAGCTTTTCTGTTTTTACACAAACTATGATTGCAAGTTCCAGTGCTTACAGACATACTTATTCAGCTTTTAGTATCATTATTCACCTTGCACCAGAGCAAGATGTTATCTTAAAGCAAACTAGATTTATTTTTGCTTTTTAGGTTGAATAGATATTTGTTAATTCAATGTAGTTGGTCTTCAATGCCAAAAAATAGGCTGAAAAAACATCGCTTTTTAAAATAATATAGTTTTTTAAAAAAACTTTTCATGTTACTTTAGACTGCAATAAGGAATTATGTCTCAAATTTGCCATTCAAAAGCAGAACAGTGATGAAGACTGCAGTTCTACTTTCCTATATGACAGAAGTCCTTTTTGAGGGCAATTCTAAAGCATGTTTTTGACAACTGGCTTACAACACAAATGCAAAACCTTAATAAAACAAAGAAAAGCAGGACAGAAAATATAAATGAGATTCTTTTTGAGTGCTGAGGTGCAGCTAACTGGAAGGAGTGGAGACAGTTCTCATTTCTTCTTTGTCCCTTTCAACACATATGTGAGGTATTTGTCAGATTCTTGGCTCTTACAATGAAGTGGGTAGGCCAGAGGGTCTATCAAATGTATTCCCCTGTGTGATGCTTCATTAAGCTTCCAAGGGGAGCAAAACCATGCTCTGTGGTCTGTTGAAAGGGGTTTTCCTGAAAGAAAGAGTGCCATCAATTAGGACAGGGTATACCTAGGAAGGTTCTGGGGGAAACTGCTGCCTGTTGGAGCCTCTGAAAAAAATGTGGGCAGATTCCCAGAGCAGAGTGCTGGGACTTGTGAGTTAAAATCAGTATCCTCCTTAAACTTAGAACTTTCAGGTTTCAAGTTTTGTTCTGCATTGAAATATGAAAGAACTGGCTGAAAAGCAATGACAGGCACTCATCTACCCCAAACTATGTAATAGTCTCATGATTTCCCTAGGACTTTGATACCAAGGGTTCAAGTGCAGACTTCCAGACCGATGTCCTAGTCGTAAAGCTGCAGAGATCCTACCAGCCAAGGGGACAGAGCAGCATCGCAGAGTGAAGAGCAAGCGATCCATAAGCTTTCTTGTTTTGCTAAGTGTGAAGACACTAGAGTCCTAATATATAAAAACCCCACCTGTTTTAGGGGGAACATCAGTGAAGGAGTCAAATGAGGGAAAAAGCTAAGTCAATTGAGAAAGTCTGGTTCCTAAACTGGCTGACTTTAAGATAAGATCCTCTGTGGATTAGACTAATCAAGTTATCAGCTTCTAAGAGGAAATGCTTCTGGCAAACAATCATTTGTTTAGAAAAGTCTACATGGTATGGCATTTTGTGGAGAGTAATGGTACACAATATCTTACATGAATGCTTCATACTGAGCATATAAAACCAGACAGCAGTTGACTGAAATGGTCAAGGCATTCTGTGAAAAAAAAATAAAAATCTGATCCATTGAAGCCTACTATAACACCCATATCCTTACAAAACAGAACAGATTTGCACTCTCACTGCCATCTGTAATGGAATTATGTTAGGAGTCCCTAAAAAAAACCCAACCCAACAAATTAACTATTTCATGCATTTTTATAGTGTGGTACATCCTTTTTCTATTCATGTCTCCTGTTCAGTTAAGAATGACAACTTTAAAGTCATAGTGTGAATGTCACATTTCCTTACTATTCAGATCAGAAAGATTGATGTCTGTGGAACAAATATATGAAACATGAAAGACAATTCAGAAGGAGGACCTCTCTGTTGCTGATAGCCTTTAGTAAGATAAAGCTGTAACAGATGCTGCTTAAACGTCTTAGATTATATATTCTTACAAGTAAAATGAACATCAAATTTGTATGAACAGTCTTTTACAGGTGTTTAAAATAACATGCTTAACATGCAAATCATGAAAATAAATCAGTTAAAATATAAGAATCTCTTTTTTTACTGCTGGGAGGGAGCTCACAGTAGATTCGTGTGGTAGCTCAAATTGGTTATTACAATAATGTTTAGTTTTAAAGCAGTCCTGCACTTGATTTGCAATTAAGAAATAGAGGTTTTCTCTTTCTCAACTATTTGTTATTCACAATAAGTTGTGGAATAGTTTTGCATCAATAAGTTCCAGGCTCAAGGCTGTTTGTAAAATGCTCACTTTAATGATTCAGTAATTGTGATTCGTATTTTGTAGCAGATCACTCAAAGAACATGGTATTGTTCCCCTTCTATGAGAGGAAGACATGAAATGGCAAATGTATAAGTCACTTTCTGAATGGATGGAAGAAATAGAGCTAGAATTTATGAAAACATAGTTTCACAAACTTTTAAATATAACCTGATCATTTAAGATTATTATATAGTCATAGAGAACAAGCAAGACTGAAGAAATGACATCATAAATATTTAATTATTAGTCCCAAAACAATCCAGTGGTGATATATTTGGGTGAGCTCAAAGTCTGCAGTGTTGAATTATTTTCATTCTTTAAGCCTTTCAGATTTTTATCTGGTTTATCCCATGAATCTGGAGGACATGAGCTACATGGAACTGAAGTTAAAAAAATGTCCTGAAATACATACACAATAATTATACCCAGATTCATTCTACTAAAGTTTAGTCATTTCATTATTGGATTTACTTGTGCTAAGGGAGGGGAGCACTAAGCTGAAGAAATATTTTTCACTTATTTACTGAGCAAAAGAAGGAGAAAATAATTTTGATTATTATTTCCAATTCAATAAAACTTCTCAGAAATTGCCATCACTCAACTTGTGCATAGGTCTCCAGCTGCAACCCAATTACATTGATTCGAAGCAGTCATATCTGAATCCAGAGTGAAGAACTTTCCTAAAATGTGTGTGTAGAATGCTTAGACAATAAACTTGCAGGCACCAAAACAAGAACTCAAGAGGAATGATTCATCCCTCTATCATTTTGAGTTTGAATATGTAAGTGCTAAACCAGAGCTAGTCACTATAAAGGTCCTTTCAGCCAATGGAGAATAATAGGTGAGTCTATTTTAGACATCCTGTTTTAAATGAAATTACTACAAAGAGTCCTTAAGATGACCTGTTTCAGTGTAAGGTTTTCAGCATTGTGCTTATCTAGGGTTAGGTTAGGTGACTCTCACTCCTGGTTGTAACATAGCTTATCCATACTGGGAGTTCCGCAGTGAGCTTTAAGGCAGCAGATTAGACCTTCAAATTTTCGAGGCTTTTCCATCAGTATTGTGTTGCTGCCTCAGGCATAGCAATGCCCTGCAGGAGACAATGTCAAAATAACTCTTTGCTCTAAGTAATAAAGCACAGATTGGGCATATTATTCTGGATTTAGTTATCTTGCTCTACAATGATCACCTCTTTAGATTTATCTAGTTTTTAGTGAGTTAAGTATTTCTGTACTGCATTATATAGCATGGATTTTGCAGAATTCCGTAGGTGTTTTTCATGAGGCACTCAGAAGACCGATCCCACTCTGCAGGTACCAGAATTAAATCATAGTTTTGTCTTACTTCAGAAAGAACAGGATCCAGGTGTGTTAATAAATATATTATTGTGTTGGTAGGTATGTATTGTTAGTGTGTGAATAACATGTCAGATCATAGTGATGAAATGTGAAGGAGAAGTTGCCCAGATGACCCAATGAAGCATTGCAGCTTAACCTTCTTCTCAGATCCTTTGTCAAATGAAGGCTAATGTACTTATGCTGCAGAAAAAACCCCTTGAAATAGCTTCCATCAGGAAGCCAGATCTTAAGGATCTTTTTGGATCTAAGCCATTCTATGACTCGATGAAAGAAGTACAGTCTGACAAGGCCTTTGTTTCTAAATTCTAAACCAAGTACTGATGTGTTATCTGTGACCACCAGTGTTGATTACAGGCTTGGTTGCTGTAGTGATAGCATCATATGAATATTGCAATTGAGACTGAATCCTTCTGGCAGCAGAATTGGTTTTCAAGCAGCTTTTAATTGCTTGTTTACAAAATCCTCTGTAGTTTTCTGAGCACACAGCCAAACAAATTAGGAATAGACCTATAGAAAGTCTCCAGCATTGTCTTTCTTTGTAGAGCAAAGAAACTGACTCCATGTTACAGAATAAAAAAGACCAAAAAAAAAAGCCAGCTTAATGAGATGATCATTAAAGGCTGCTCTTGCCCTGTAGCTGCACTGGTGGGAGCTGGAGAGTTGCCTTTCCATTTCCAGGCCCCAGAACAGCCCTAAAACACAATTTGAGAGGGTCCTTTGCAGTCACAGACCTGCAGCCTCTGTTCTTAAGGCTTGGTGTGACTCCAGAAAGTGGATAAAATGAGGATCAACACACTTTGCTGAGTCAGAAACCAAGGCCCATCAGCAATGATACCTTCTCCAGCATCCCAGCACTGACTCACTGTCTCAGGTGCAGGTGTCAGCTCTAAAACCTCCCTACAGCTGCTAGAAAGGACATATGCCTTCCTGCTGGGCATCCTGCTAGTCAGCACAATGCATCATTTTACGCCACTTGCAGTGTCTATGTGCTGCTACTCCAAAGCCATTCTGAGCACCAGTGCTGACCACTGCTAACCTCCTTCTTGGAAAGACAGGAATATGCCTGTCAACTTTTATGTAGCTTGAACAAGCATTGGAGATTTATTTCATGTACTACAATCCCTGCCCTTAATTTAGTTTCTGGAGATAAGGAGCTGAACCAGTGGAGAAAACTAATTGCCACTTTTTGTGGTTTCCTTGTCCTTTTTGTCTGGATTGTATTATGTGTTTGTTGTGTTAGGTCAGAAACAACTGGCTGGTTCACTAATATCACCAAATCACAGAATCACAGAATGGTAGGGGTTGGAAGAGACCTCTGGAGATCGTCTTGTCCAAACCCCTGCCAAAGTGGGTTCACCTAGAGCAGGTTGCACAGGATCACATCCAGGAGGGTTTTGAATGTCTCCAGAGAAGGAGACTCGGCAGCTTCTCTGGGCAGTCTGTTCTAGTGCTCTGTTACCCTCAAAGTAAAGTTTTTCCTCATGTTCAGATGGAATTTCCTGTGTTCCAGTTTGTACCTGTTGCCCTTGTTCTGTCACAGGGTGCCACTGTAAAGAGTCTGGGCCCATCCTCTTGGCGCCCACCCTGTAGATATTTATAAGCATTAACGAGATCTTCTCTTATTCTCCTCTTCTCCATGCTAAACAGACACAGCTCTCTCAGCTTTTCCTCACAGGGGAGATGCTCCAGTCCCCTCATCATTTTAGTGACTCTGTGCTGGACTCTCTCCAGTCATTCCTTGTCCTTCTTGAACTGGGAAGCCCAGAAATGGACACAGTATTCCAGATGTGGCCTCACCAGGGCAAAGTAAACAGAGAGGATAACCTCCCTCGACCTGCCGACCACATGATTATTGATGCACCCCAGGACGCCATTTGCCTTCTTGGCCATGAGGGCATATTGCTGGCTCATGGTCATCCTGCTGTCCACTAGAACCTCCAGGTCCTTTTCCCCTGAGCTACTTTCCATTAGGTCAAGCCCCATCCTGTACTGACACATGGGATTGTTCTTCCTCAGACGCAGTGCCCTACACTTGCCTTTGTTGAATTTCATTGGGTTCCTCTCTGTCCAATTCCCCAGCCTCTCCAGGTCTTGCTGAATGACAGAGCACAGCCTTTTGGAGTGTCAGCTACTCCTCCCAGCTTTGTATCATCAGCAAACTTGCTGAGAGTACACTCTATCCCTTCATCCAGGTAATTGATGAATATATTGAATAAGACTTAACCCAGTACTGACTCCTGTGGGCCTCCAACTAGACTCTGTGATGCTGATTACGATTATTAACAAATAATATGATTATATCCTTTTCTTTCATTCTCTTGTCATAATGCTGTGACTGTGCTGCAGATACTAACACTTCTCAGATATCTGAAGAAAACCTACCACTTAGCCTTTGCCCTGATGTGAAATTTTACCCAAGTGTGCAGCAAAAAACTTAAAATATTTTTCAACAATGAATCCAAGGTTTTTCAGGAGCTTTTCCCTGGAAAAGAGCCTGTTCTGTGTATACTGGAGTGGGAATGGAGGAGGTGAACCTGGCAGAGCATTAACCTGTTTCTACAATGCTATGAGTGCTCAGCTGTTTTGAATTTAAAAAAAATGCTTCAGATCTTTTTATACCTAAAAGGAAGAAAAAATAATTAAAGTGTGAAGGATTAATAACAATTCAGTTTCCAAAAAGAAAGTATACATCAGGCTACAGTGCTTTTTCCCTCACTCAAAAACAGATATTGTCCAGATCTATTAAAAATTTTAGGTGTTTGAGTTTACATATCTAACCTGGTAAGCCAGAATCCCACACGATAAACTTCTAATCCTTGCCCAAAGTACAGGATGAGGTGCATTTCAAAAGAGTTAGTAATTAGCATGGGAGTTGCCATATGCTAGATGATTGGAAATATCTAGTATCTGAAACTGAATCTCATATTCTGGACTTGTCTTATCTCTTCTACTAGTTTCTGACTTTTCTGCCTTTCTCTGCTCAGGTTTAAACTGTATTTCAGTCTTTTTAAGGAAGAAATTTAATTATTTTTACAATTAGCACACTATCATATATTTCCATTTTTCCTGCCTTACTTAGGTTCCTAATTGTCTTTGCTAAAATATTCCCTTTAATTAGCACATTATATTTTACCGTGCTAATTGAACACCTCTGCACAGGAAGGTTAGGTGAGGAAATGAAACTGTCTGGAAATACAGTATATTATGCTGGCTTGAATCAAAAGTGCAAATAATGCTTTATCACTTAACGCATTCAATTTCTAGAACATTTGTTCCCTGGGTGAGTTCAATGGCATTAAGTGCATCCTTCCAGGTGCAGTTGGCCTACTGAGGCTTCTTCCACAGTTTTGGGGGCTGGGCTTGAAAAATACAAGGGATAGGCGAGGTGGAGAGAGAGCTGAGGCTGTGTAAAGCAGCTCCTTCTGCCCATGTACCTTGTGGATCTACATTTCGCTGGGCTTATTTAATGACCACTTAGTTTTGCCTCACAGGCTGGACTCAAGTTGTAGGGTGCCATCTGAAAAGCTGCACCCTATATGCCATCTGCTTCTTAAACACGTGCCTGTTTCCATCCTGGTATTGCACCTGTACTGTGTTCTCTTGCTTATTACTTGTATTACTAGTACCTGCATCACAGGGCACATCATTCTAGCATGGATCATCTAAAGGACCATGTGCCTCTGGCAAACGTAGCTCTGATCTGAGACTTATGAAAAAATGCAGGCAAGCGTAGCATATATAGAAGCACAGATAATATGAATTCACAGAATGACAGACTATTAGGAGTTGGAAGGGACCTCAAAAGATCATCTAGTCCAACCCACCTGCCAGAGCAGGATCACCTAGACTAGGTCACACAGGAACGCATCCAGGCGGGTCTTGAATATCTCCAGAGAAGGAGACTCCACAACCTCTCTGGGCAGCCTGTTCCAGTGCTCTGTCACCCTCACAGTAAAAAAGTTTTTCCTCATGTTCAGATTGAACCTCCTATGTTCCAGCTTGCTCCCATTGCCCCTTGTCCTATCATTGTCTGTCATTGAGAAGTGCCTGGCTCCTTCCTCCTGACACTTGCCCTTTACAAATTTATAAACATGACTGAGGTCACCCCTCAGTCTCCTCTTCTCCAAGCTAAAGAGACCCAGCTCCCTCAGCCGCTCCTCATAAGGGAGATGCTCCTCCCCCTCAATCATCTTTGTGGCTCTGCGCTGGACTCTTTCAAGCAACTCCCTGTTCTTTTGAACTGACGAGCCCAGAACTGAACACAATATTCCAGATGCGGAATACTCACCCTCACCAGGGCAGAGTAGAGGGAAAGGAGAACCTCTCTCGACCTCCTAACCACACCCCTTCTGAGACACCCCAGGATGCCATTGGCCTTCTTGGCCGCACGGGCACATTGCTGGCTCATAGTGATCCTGCTGTCCACCAACACCCCCAGGTCCTTTTCTACCTGGCAGCTTTCCAGCCACTTGTCCCCAAGCCTGTAGTGCTGCATGGGGTTATTGCCACCGAAGTGCAGGACCCTGCACTTGGCCTTGTTGAAGCTCATACTGTTGGCCTCAGCCCATTGATTCAGCCTATCCAGGTCCCTCTGCAGAGTCTTCCTACCCGCAGGCAGATCAACACTCCTTCCCAACTTAGTGTCATCTGCAAACTTGCTGAGGGAGCACTCAATCCCCTCATCCAGATCATTGATAAAGATGTTAAACAGGACTGGCCCCAAAACCAAGCCCTGAGGAACACCGCTTGTGACTGTTCGCCAACTGGATTTAGCTCCATTCACCATAACATTAAGTGTACCATGAATAAACAAAACTATCTCTGTCCACCAGCTGGAGACAGGCCTGCAGTTTGTGATGGCGTATGTGATAGGGAATGTAAGCAATGATTACTGAAGTACTGAATTGTCATTGGAAAGTGACATTCTTGATACAGAAAGATACTGCATAAATAATACCCATCATTTTTGCACTGAATATTTTGCTTACTCTAATGTTGAACTCTAAGAACATTAAAGAATTGATAGCGAAATGCACTAGCTCTGAACTAGTCTGAAATCCTGGTGATAGGTGAGGACAAGAGCTTTCCGTTTACATTTTTATTTTTTTGGCTTGTGTATTGTCACATCTGTTCTAATGAAGTTTAATGCTGGACAGCTAATGGGAGCATTTGCAGCATAATGCAGCCTCTGTATTATAATGATGGCCAGTGGCATTTTGTTAGCTCAGCCTGCCAGTATTTCCATTGTGATTATTGGCACAAGCAAACTGGATTCATTTCAATATGGAAGGAGGCAGTCTGCATAACAGAGGACATAATTTGGATGTCGGTTTTGGTCCCTGTTGTGGCCCATTCACATATCTAGCTTTCACACAACAAAGCCTCTTATAAAGAGTGTTGGCTGGAAAGTGGTCCAAATTCATCCTGGTGTAATTCCATTACATCTGTAGATTTGCAATGGGGAACATGTCTCATTATTTCTACAACAAATCCATATGAAGGCTTTTTGGACAAGCTTCACTCCTTTACACTGTCAAATTGAATATAGGGCTTGGTTTGTCCTGCACGTTTGGTTGTAAGGGTCTTTAGGAAAGGGCTGTGTTTTGATTTAGTGCAACACTTGCACAAAGGGTTCTTGCCTCTTGGGCGTGTTTGCAGTAGCAAGTGTATTAACTCTATAAACTTGGAAGACAGATATTTTCCCGGAATGTATTCCTTCTTTATTTGTTACTGAAGTCTTGTTTCCCAGTGTTATAAATATATGTGCTACATGGCAGGTCTGTTTTGACCAACTGTAAGCATACAGCTTTCAGTAATCTGGGTAACTGCAGTTCTGTTGATTCCTAATCAATTCTGTCTGTAGCTGTGAGAGAAACACCACACTTGTTTTTTTTGACTTGAATTTTATTTCTAGTATAGGAAAACAGAACACAGGTTTGTGGGGTAGGTTTGTCTACGTTTTGACACTGAAAGGCTGTGATTGGCAATTCTTCCATCTCTTATTCAGCAATTCCTGCCAGGAAGAGAAGATGGGAGGGTTAAATGAGGACTGACAGCAGAAATAACAAATAGCAGGAACCGGAAATAGATGAAACCTGATCTTATTGATATACAGAAGAACACAAATATGAAGCCACATGCTTACACATGGATCTTGAGGGAGGTGTGTCTGATATACAGGGCTGAATGGCCAGGATGTCATCTGAATTATTAGTATGTCATCTAATTTGTGGTGTGGACATATTATGCATGGCAGCTAATGAGCTGAAAAGAATTTCTTCCTCCGCACTGAACCATGTGTTCTTTATTTCTTATGAGAAGATATGAGAAGTAAAATACACAAGGTCAGTCACAAAAAGTCACTGGTAAATCTCAGCTGGAGAATGTCAACTTCTTATTTTAAATTAAAATTTATTTAAATTTAAATTAATTTTCTCTTTCCTGTTCTACCTTCATTATTTTTCTTCTTATATACTCAGCATTAATAATGGCTTAATCTGTCTGTTTTGGGCTTCAGTAATAATAACTTTTATCCTTGCAGCATCTAGCACACATCGCAAAAGCTATGGAAGGACCTCACGGAGCCTGTAACTCCGGCAGTTTCTGACATGATGCTTTAAAGGCCATAATGATGTTGATGGTTTAGGACAAAAGAGCTATGAGTTTACGAATGTTGCTTCGATGGACAGCAGTTCTTAAGCAGAGACATGTTCATCTTGGAATGTTTTTCCATAATTCAACGTGATTGCATTGTGTAATATATTTCACACCTCACGCTGAGAGCTACAATTCAGAAATCTGCAACACAGGGCTAGCTGTAGAGTGACATCATTAGTTATCTTTTAACTATTTTCAAGACAATTGCCTTTTTGGGTTGTGTTGAAAAAAATGTGTTTAGGAAAAATCAATCCACTGTGCTTGTTTTTCATGGCAGTTGCAAGAGGCCTTTATGAATTCTCTTCCAAGTTCTCCTGAGAAACTGATTCATCTGTTTAGTGAAGAGTCATGCATGATCCAGCCATTTCCCAGGATCTGTCTCTGCTGCACAGAGTTAGAAATCGCACTGCGTTTCTGAGTGAAGCCATTGAGAACGAAACGTGTATCAGCTTACAGGACTGCACAGTATTACTACATGACTTACAAGCACTTCTAGTTTTATTGAAAAGCTGAACAAATCTAGGTATACTTAGAGAAAATGTTACATCTCTAGGAGTCTTGCTTTGCTTGATAAGGAAGATTATTTCATTTTCAGAAGCTGTTACAAAGGTATGCTTTACTCACATCATAATAGGTATTTGTACATAATTTTAGTTACATGAACACAACTGTAGACATTTTAGAAGACCCAACTTAACTTCAGGCTGTTCTGGATTCCTCACTCCTTGGTATGAGTTCAATCCACAGGCAAGTTCTCAGGGGTCTGAGACACACTGGGAACAACTGGCTGGTGTTGGATCTTCTTTTGTTATATTAGGTGGAATCCCCTCCTTATCCCACCCCAGCTAAAGAGGTTGTTGATGTCTGCTGAGCAGAAACTTAACATAAGTAAAATAGACAACAGTGCCCCAAATACTTTTAAATAGGTTTTGTTGTTGGTCTAGAATTTTTCTGTTTCACATAGAAGTTCTATAACAGGGCAGTCTACAATACCCACTTGCACCGAATTTCCCTCCTGTTTTTCTGTGAGAACGGGTGTGTATGCTCATGCTTTTTGAGCACGCTTGTGAGAGGCACACCCCAAATGGGCTGCACTCTCCCTCCTGCTGACAGTGCCATCCTCTAGCAGAAACATGAGTCTTGTACATCAGGGTCAAGGTTTTGTCAGAAAAGATTCCATTTCATATATCAAAACCAACAAAAATCTAACTACAACTGAATTCTGCAGCTTAGTCTTTCATGAAAAATCCATTTTCTGAAGGAATGGCTTTAGTTAGTGACTGATCATCAGGTCAAGCTCACTATTTACACCAAACTTAAATGCCTCATCAAACTGTTAATGAACAGTGAGTGTATGGCAGCTCTGCTCTTGTGTGGAGATGCGTGTGTTTTCTAGTATTTGTGGTTAAATAGAAGGCAAAGCTGTAATAATTACAGAAGTCACTAAAACTCTCAAAAAACCTAATCGATAAGAGGTTATAATTGAAAAATGCATCTCAGTCCTAGAGAGATCATTGACTCCAGCCCTTCCCTTCAGTGAATGATGTTTTCAAAAGCCCAGAGCTCTGGAGACCCCTTGTCTGCAGAGGTGTGACTATAGCCTGCACCGCTCTGCCCTTTCTGCAGTGAGGCTATGTGATATGAGCACAGACAATTAAGTACTGGAGGCACCAGTAACAGCTGCAGTAGTACAGTATAGGTGGTGGGCATCTCAAAAGAATGTATTCTGACAGAGCTGTGTGTATGCCTGTATACCCCAATGGAGGTTGAGAAGACAATAGTGTGGAAAATAATAAAAGCATGTCATTAATTATCAATATAAATATAACAAGATAAGAATACTTTGTTATGTCAGAAAGCAAAAAGAAATGGGCTTTACCTTGTAAAAGACCTCTTAAACTTCTCCTTTCCTTTTTGTTCTTTTTTGTGCTCAACCAAATTTGCGACTCTTGCAATCCCACAAACTCAGAGTTGGCCAGCAAAACTGGATGGGAATTTCTCAATTTACACAGTTTGCATCCAATAAAGATTGAAGTGGTTTGGTGACTTACCAACACCACATAATTAAACAGTGATCAGTGAACTATGCATTCAGGATCAATATCAGTAACACAGTAGGTAAATCATAATATTAGACACTTGTAATACATCAGCAAACACAAATTCCTAAATACCTTTCTATAATTTACCCCCAGAAGTGATAAATACCTCCACAGCTACCAGCAAACCAACCTCTCCTGGACATAGGGGTTCCCTGGTGTGCTGATCTCTGCAACCTGGCACTCCAATATTTTGATGCACTATCTCCAGTATGTCCCTGTCTTTCCTGTACTGGGGAGCCCAGCACTGGACACATCACCCGGATGTCTCTCATCAGGGCTTTGCAGAGGAGCAGGACCACCTCCCTTGACCTACTGACAGCAACAGGGGGCTGTTGGCTTTCTTCAAAGTAAGAATGACAAAGAACAATTTTAGTGATGTATAAAAGTTCTGGTGGTGGTGGACCACACTGTCCCCGACTAAAAGCTGCCTTTAAGCATCTACAAACAAATATACAAGATTTTTCCACATTGTTAATCTGCTCTGTAGTTTCTGTCACTGCATTTTCACTATCTTTGCTTCCTGTACTAGGGAACCAAAGGTAATGCATCGCCCTAGTTGCTGCACTACACCTTTTGATGTCAGTTTTTTAAAGTACTTGGTGTTTTTAGCTAAAATGCTGAACTTTTAGCCAGATCCACTGATGTTCTAACACGTGATCCTTTTTGTCAAGTCTTCTGTGGGATGGAAATAGCACAACAGATGTGAGAAGCAGCTTCTTATCTTCAGTGTGATATTCTAAATATAGCACAGGAACATTCTTAATTTGGTGCCTTAGTGGTGACGGAGCTATTTTCCAAATCTGTGGTAGTGAGTACGTGGTGTAGCTTCATGTTTTAGAGTTGTAATGTTCTATACTGTTTGTTGCTCAGTGCAAATGCTCTGATTCTTCTATCTGTACAAACTGAAGGCAGAACTGGCCTTCATCTGCAAAATGATTCACCAGTCTCAGCCTATAATGTGATGGATAACCTTGCTGCATAAACAACATGACTGTCAAACACTTCTTGGGAGACTTTGAATTTAAATTTGAGAGGTCTGAAAATAGAAGCCAAAGCAGCTACTGGATAAAGTCTCAGCCATGTTTCCCCATGGGCTTTTCTAGGAAACCTTATCTCCAGAGCTGGTGAAAGGAGTGAATCAACTGATATATCCCAGAACATTTCTCTTGTTCCTTTGAGTCCTTCATAAAAAGCACAGGATGCAACAAAAGCAGCTTTTCTCTAAAGAGAATCAATCAGTTATCTAACTGCATTTCCTTTCTCAAACACAGATCAGATGCTGTACAAGAAAGCACAAAAGACATTACAAAACAGCCTTCCCACAATGAAAGCTTCTTCCTAATTCTCTATAATTAGAATGATTTTTGAATGAGAAACAGCTTGCACAATTTGTGCAGCCTGAGAGACTTCCTGTTCTGAGGAGCTATGAAATAATAACCTAGAGTGGGCTGCATCAAATCTTCCCCTGCAGAATTAATTTTGTCTCCTGGACATCAATGGGAGTTTTGTGATGGATTCACAGAATATTTGGGCAGAGGGGAACACTGCGATAACCCAGTTTGTTCTCTGTGTCAAACTCAGACCATGAGGCTGACCTACAGATTTTGAAACCTAGTCAAGTTCTGGTAGAGCAAGACACACTCTTTTGGTCCCAGTGTCTTCCCTTGGCTTCCTTCTGGTGCTGGTGACAGCCGCAAATGCTGACTGACACCAGCTGACAAATCAGAAGAAGTTTCATGCTTAAGTACTACTTAGTTTGCATCAAGGCTGGAGCCTTTGAGAATTTTACTCGCTGTATTATGTTTACATCGCCATTTATAGGGAATGGGATGAAAACACACTGTTGGTTCCAAACAAGTGTTATTCAAACTTTATTAAAAGCAGGTTATTTCACTCATTCAGTTTAGTTTAAGGCAGCTTAAGCCTTCTATATATATAAATACCTTATAAAATTAAATCATCTGCAGTTAATATATGCTTCTTTTTAGTGAGTATGTTGAATTCATGTCAAATGTAAATAATGATTATACTTACATTGCTCAAAAGAAACATGAAATGAGAGAAGTTTGTCATTTTTTAATTTAATCTACTGGTTGAGTTATAGGCATACTGTGGCAATGTCATAGTCTAGGACAATGAAATCATATTAAAGAAAAATTTCATTTGCTAAGGATGATATTGGGCCACTGGAGAGGTAAGTGGTAGGAAACTTGACCGAAAATACTTATGATTCTTTTAATTTTGTACTTTGATTACTGCATTAGACTAAGCATCCAGTCCAAGTGCTCGTTAGTCCTTTGGAACAAAAAGATTTTGATTCATGATGTTTCTAATAATGGGTCAGTGAAGATTACTATTTTAAAAAAAAATCTGGCCCACTTTCAACACCTATGTAAGCACAAAAACTGCTTAGCTACACACATAAGTTATGGGAATCAAAACACACAGAGAAGGCATGGTTCAAACTAAGTTTGTAAATTACTTCTATGCTGCAAAGGTTGCATTAGCTCCTGCAACTTCCAGAGCAACTGGAGAGGATGCTCTACATTATGGCACCTATTTTAAATGACTATTTTATACTTTGCTGTAGGTCTTGTATCTCCTTAATACTCTCACCTGTCTCCCGATACCCACCATGTACCTGGTAGCCCTTTGCTTCCCTTCAAATGTGAAAATTCTCCTCCCAGGGTCTAGTAAACTCCTTTTCATGAAAATGGAGCAGAAAATGGAGATAAGAAAGGGGATCAAGATAAAGCTCATTATAGGGATGCATCATAAATTTATTTGACATTTCACTCCCTTAGACTGCCCATTTTGTTTTTTCTCTAAATGTCTTTGACTTTCTTTCTTCCAATGTAAATACAAATCTTACAGACCCTAAAAATTCAAAACACCGTGGCAAATTTTAAGACTTTATTATTATACATTAGCAAGGACATATGATTCACAGACAAGGGTTGGAGTCACTATTTTACTTTGATGAACTCATTATTTCCCACCTCACTCACCACGGTCCAGTTCTGAATGCAGGTTCCAGAGCTCCTTGAGAGACTCCATATTATGAATTCTGCCTTTTGTATACAATGGTTATCTCAGTCTTTCCAAGTAAGTAAACTCCAGTTGGAAGAGCAAATACACTGTGCAGTGAATAATAAAAAAGAGATGCTTAATACTACATTTCTGAAGCAGTCTATTTGCTATACAAGCCTAAATAACTTTTAAAAGTCAAAACCAAAAATCATCTGCTCCACTGCTCCTTGTGCTTGCTCTCTCTCTGCTTTTTAACCGTAACATGTCCATGACACTGCGTGCATAAATGTCTCGCAAATTAACATTGATATTAGAGTCACTGGATGAGTTCTTCATGAGTTTCTTTAAAGCTTCACGTTGCCGAAGAGCAGCTTCTTTTATCTTCAGTGTAAAGTAACAGGCAGAAAAACGGTCATTTATTATAGCTATTGGCAATGCCAAAACCAATATTCCTGATAGTATGCACATAAAGGCCACCACCTTACCAATGGTAGTGTCTGGTCTAATGTCACCATAGCCAACGGTTGTCATGGAAGTTGTTGCCCACCACCAAGCACCAGGTACACTTGTGAAAGTTGTGCCTGGCACGCCTTGCTCAACAAAGTATTCTACAGTGGAAAATATTGAGATTCCTACAGAGAGGAAGAGCAGCAAAAGGCCAACCTCCTCGTAGCACTGTGCAATAGTCATCCCAAGAGATCGCAAGCCTGAAAGACAAGAAATGCTGTCAGTAAGTTGATTCATGTAGCTGCTGCCATAACTTAGCAAACAGCTATTATTTGAAAGCTGCCTGCCTTCTGATTTTGCTTTAAATGCCAGTGAACATGCCTTAAGAAAAAGGGGTGCTGCTTTCAATACTACTGGGAAAACATGATTTAAAGAAAAAAATTAAATTGTTAGACTGAGCCACTGACATTATCTGTTTCCTTAACACAAGCAGAGAAATTCACCTCATTACTTATTGTTTTAACTATGTACACATATAATTTAGAAAAACTAACCAATGTTGATTTATTAATTGGCTGTAACAGAAGATCTAGCACAATTTTTACGTAGTTATCTAAATAACCATTAAAAACACACTAAAAACACCTGCTCCCCACTGAGACTGAATGTGCCAAGCTCCTATTTTCCAGTCACTGTGGTATTTTTCTCTTGTACCAAGCAACACTTAGTTACCAGATTCACATTCCCAGGTCAGTGCTTAGAGCCCAGCTTGTCACTCAGTAACTTTTTCTTTGCTAAAGGACTAAGACTAAGGACTGTTTTCAATCCGTTTGTAATTCTCACAGCCTCTCTTTAACCCCTCTTTCCCCAAAAAAACCCTATCAATACCTTTACCTTTAGTCATCAAAACTAATACAGTACTTCAACAGCAGCTGCACTTCTGCCACACTGGCAAGAGCAAAGCCTCCCAAAGCAAACATGGAGTTTCCCTGGTAACTCACCAGTGTATTGCATCAGTCTCATTGCCTGTGAGCTACACAGGGAGTGTGTGCAACTGACCGCTCTCCATAACCCTCCACGTTCCTTTTAGAGCTGCTGCCTCAAGGCTAGGCTGCCCAACAAAGCAAGCAGGAAAGTAAATCCAATAATAGTGCAATGGATAAATGTACACATGAACAAAGAAGGAAGACAACAGGGTACCAACTCAGCTGAAACACATGGGAGACTGAAATTATCTTTCGAATCACAAGCGATTTTGGATTGGTTTGCAATACTCTTCTTTAAAAATGTGCTATGTTTTCTTTAATAAATGAGAAAAACACAATACTTATGAATTATCCTTCATGGGGTACACTTCTAACTAAACCAGTGTTTGCCAAATAGCTTATTGAAGTTCTGTCTCTGCCTGTAGACTTCATATGCTCATTAGGGTAACAAGCAATTTGATTTGTTTTTCTTTCCTCAATCTCAAACAATAAGATGTTAACATTTCTTCTTGCTTTTGGCTTTTTCTCTTCTTCAGGTCTAATGGGTTTTAAAGTTTTTGTTTATGTACAGCAAACAGCAGAAGTACACATTAAAGTCCATAGAGAATGTTTCCTTTTTCAATGTTTTCTTCTACCAACTCCAGGTAAGGACCAGCCCATACCCAGGTTTTACATTATAATTATTAACTGTTGGTTGGAATGTTTATTATGATGATACAGTTTAATTTTGCAACACAGGAGCAATACAATATATCAGTATAAGCTTTTCTCTGTTAATACAACTGTCTTTACAATTTGAAAATGCACTAATACCAGCAGTGCAAAAGTTGTGTGAAACAATTGCAAGGATCCAGATCAAACTCTTATCTTCCAAGGAAGTTACTATCAACCATTTCCCTGTAAAACTTCTCACTGAACAAGGTGAAAGAGTAAGTACTTTAAGGTGACCTAAGAAGAAAATACTCCAATTTAAAGTTATCTCTGTAGCACTTCTTTTCAAAGCATAAATGAGGACTGTAAAAGCCAGGTTTTCCACCTTACGATGGATCTTGAGAATCCTATAGCTAAAAACCAGTATAACTCTCACAAAATGCAGGTCAAAATAAGCAGGAAGAGCAGTGACTGCCTACTCTTTGTATCACATTGATGACACCTTCAGTAAAATGTTTTTCTTATGGTTAATTATTCTGACTGTTAAGTAGTCTAATTTTTTTAATTATTCTTAGCTCTATTATCCTCATCTAGAATAAAGGTACTGAAAAACTGCAAAAGGTGCAGAAGACTGTGACAGAAATAATTCAGTGTCTGGAAAAACAGAGCTCAGCCTGTCTCAGTAAAAAAAAAACAGGTATTGTAGAGCTATCTTTTTTATCATTAAGGAAAATATTAACTAAAGTCAAAGCAAAAAAACACCACCCAGAAACTAAAATAGTGCCTGGATTTTGAAACGGAAAGAAAAAAATCGCTAATTAGTTCAGATAGAATGAATTATCAGTGAAGTGGTGGTTCTCCATCTCTTCATGCCTTCAGATGAACTCAGGAGACATTTTTAGACAAATCTATGCATCAGACAAATTATTGGACCCCACAGCTCATTTTAAGCTCAAATCAGTTAGTATATTAAATAAAAAGTATTCTGCTGTATTATTTTGTAATTTTTAAAAACATCTCAGAGTCCTAGCACACAGCCAAACTAGGGCTGTTCCAGCACAGACAGCTCAGCAAGTCTTACGACTTCCTCAAGGACGTCTTCGCCAGCAGCTGTAACAGCTTGGCTTCTCATGCTGGAAGGTGTGAGCTGCTGGAAGGTGCGAGCTGCTGCAAGGGCTGGCATGGGGCAGGCCAGCAGCCCCAGCCCTGGGGACAGCAGGAGGAAGGTGAGGCCTTTCTGACATGCATGTCAAGTGCCATCTCTCTAGTGCCCAAAGGGACTTGGCAGTACAAGCTTATGTTCGAGAGCTTCAGTTTACACACAACATTTAAATCATTCTAAATTCTTGGTACTAAGAGTGCTGAAGTTTCACTTTTTCATGTATCCAGAGGTATCTTCTCATCCTGACACATGCTACAGCCTTCTCTCAAACATACCCCTTGCCAACACAAGTAAGACGCTCACATCCCTCAAGGAGTCAATCTCTTAAGTGTTTCCCAGAGGAGGAACAGCAAGGCTTCACACAAAACATTGCCCCTGAAGGAAGCCAACAGCTGAGGAATATCTGAGAATGTGAAAAATGCAGGCTCGGTTCTCACCTATTCTTGCAGCTGCTCAAATCCATAATTTTGGTATCTCAAAAGAGTGGTCTCACCATCTAGCTATACATTTGCTGGGTAGAGGTACTAATGATTTCTCAGTTGGCCTTGATAAAGTATAGCATTTTGCATAAGTAATTACACACTCACTCCAGTCCAGCTCCAGTGCTTCTAGGCATCACATCCATCCTGTCAGCTGGGTTCAGCTTCTAAAGGGGCAGAAATGAGTCTCCCATTTCTTTTTCTGACTCTTCCCCACTAAAAAGGTTAACCTGCTATTTATTTAAAAATAAAGTGAAAAAAAGAATTGATGATGTTTCTTCCTAACTCATTTCTGCCCCTGACAGCAGAGCCAGGCTGCTGTTGTGATGCCAACTTAGCTGTGGGTCTGCACACTTATTACAGAGATGTTCTCCTTGTGATTGTGATCACCCTCTGCCTTGGTGGAAGAGGAGTTGCTGCCTGCAGCCATAAATTTTCTCATCTCCTTTATTCTGATCTCAGACACCACTTGCCACGTAAAGCAGGGGAGCAGTGCATGAAGCTGTGTGCTGAGAGTGCAGGAGTGAGAAAGAAACTTCACTGGGAGGTAGATTTAAGCTGCCAGATCCAAGGTAAGGGAGAAGAATTCTTTTGTGTGCTACCCCTAAACGGTAAGATTTATCAGGACTGCCTAAGTATGTGCAAGGTCTCTGTGTATGGTACTTACAGGGTTCATCTTATACCAGTAGCTGTGGTTAAGGATGGGTTTAGAACCACATTGAGAGAGCTCTCTTCTGCTGCATACCTCTAGTGGTCAGGCACAGGGCTTCACATCTGTGAGTCTATGCTTCTATTTTGATTTGTTAGGGCAATGTTTCAGCTCAGTAGCAGCATCTCCTCTGACAGAAGATCAAAATACTGACTTTCGACATTTAAATTATACAGATTTGATTTAGTGTTCTGGGCCTAAGCGGGCAGCAATGCTAGCAAGCACAGTGATGGCAATGCTCTGGGAAGGTTTCAATAGATATGTATGTCGCTTCTCATATGTTGAAATTGGTACACTGGTTACAGTAGAAAGATTATAGCTCACTTCCAGAGTAAGAAACTAGATTTTTAGATAGTTAATTCACTTAACCTAACATGGAATTACTGAACTCTTAATGGCACTCAGTACTGTTATATAAACTGTGGTAGTATTTTAATGGATTTAAGAATAGACACAGAAGTTAAGATCATCCCTGAAAGCTCATATACCTGAGGTTAATAGTTATTATACAAGCATCTGAAACATCTGGCTTCAAGTTGATAGAAAGCACTTTAGAACTGAGTTTCACGCATTCATTCCAGAACAGCAAAACATCATAAGCTGGAAATTTTATAACTAGAATCAACATACTTTTGGATTGCTATCCTGTTACTCAGCATAAAAGTGCCTTGATGAGTTCAAATCTTTTTCTTATTTTCAAAACACAATTAGAGATGAATGCATTCACTTTACAGCTACCATCAAGAGCGGGTAGCAGCCTTTCTTGGAAAAAAATCCCACAAACCCTGCAGAAATTACAGTGAATCAAAACAAACTCACTGACTGACTGAATCACTATAAGCTTCCTTTCAACTGCTTTCTTAGTGACAGTTATGCATCAGTATAGCATAATCTAGGGTAGGCGAGTAAGATTAAGATACTTCCCAAACCACTATGATTATACTCAGTAGCATTAAAGCCACTCCCTGCCACTAGTAGGCAGGTTCACTGCCCTTCAGTGGGAACAAAACTAAAGAAACACATTCTGCTGCTGCAAGCACACTGTAATGTCTGCTGGAGTAGGGCCAGTTCACAAAGAGGGTGGAGATAGCTCTCAAAAAAAAATCCTGGAAGGGTACATTGAGCGTCTTGTAAGAACAGCCATCACCAGCTTCAGAACAAGCTAATGCAGGACAAAAATCATTATTTACTCTTTGGATCTGACTTTTCAAAACTCCAAGTGTTGGCTGAATTTTCTCCTGTCAAATTCAGTGCCATATTCAGCACTGATTTAAGTGGGAACATAATTAAATAACTTTGAAAATGCCAAGCACTGGACAACATCATGGCACACAGAAGGTGTGGTAGGAGTACGGCTTCTACTCTTTCATGCATCCAGACATGGACATGTCATGAAGTAATAATAAAAATGGGGTAAACACAATGGGAAATGCAACACCTTCCAAACATTTCCAGCTTCCTCTGATAAATTCCCACTGGAAAATGTTACTTTTTATGCCTTCCCTTCACTACTCAGAAAAAGTGAATAAAAATGTTCTCAGAAATGCATTTGACTTTCCACTCTACCCCTGCTTGCTCTTCATTTATCTGTCTGCTGACCTGTCTGAGGTGCTTGGACATGAGGGGCCCCACACCAATGGGTGAATGCTGACTGAACTTGACACTGCTGTTCTGAACTGCCCCTCAGTCAGCAGCCCTGAGCTGTGCTCCACAGATCATATAGATATCAGTGTGGTCAACAGGGCCCAGTGAGCCCCTCAACCCACTGCCTGGTATGAGTCAGTTTTAACAGTTTTCTTGAAACATTCTCTATTCTGGTTGTTTTCAGAATCTAGGATGAAGACAAAATCATGACATATTTCTTTGCATATAGTTCTTTACAAAACAAATGTGTCAGGTAAATATAAGCTGTCATCAATATCATTTGTATTGATAATACAAAAAGCATGGGTCAATGATCTCTGCTTCCTCCCTAACCAAATCAACTCAAATATACATTTGTAAATTTATGACACTGTGAATGACTGGTGGATGAGCTACAGCATGCAACTTTGGCACTTGTTTTTGTAAATCTACTGTGCAAACAATATATACTGGCTTTATGAAGAACTAAAATTTACTGGAGAAGGTCTCCGCCACTCAATTATCAATGTCCAAAAGTAAGATTTTCACAAGCCATTACTACTAACGTTAGATTGGGTAAGAAGGTTAGGCAGAAATGCACACAAAATGAGGGACTGTGCCCAGGAACAACTGTTGTAGGCAGCAAAAATGAGAATTACCCCTGCCATGGCCAAAAGTACCTGTTGAATGTCTTCCCAGCTTTAGCATCCGCAGGGCTCTGAGCAGTCTCAGCACCTGGACAATGCGCCCCACATTCTCCAGTTCTTGGGAGCTCTCCCCACCACACAGACTTTCCACCAGCAGGGTGATGTAGAAAGGCAAAATAGCAAGGAGGTCTATGATGTTTGCCACGCTCCTCAGGAAGTGACACCGATCCCGTGCACACAGGAACCTTAGAACGAACTCCACAGTGAACCATGCAATGCACAGGTACTCTAGAGCATCCAGTAGCGGTGGTGCCAGCCAGCTTAGCTCTACCGAAATCAAAGCCATGTTGGCAATGGACACAACAACAAAAGCCATGGACAAAGTGCCGAAAGTCCTGGCTGCTGCAGAGGAGCCAGGCTTTTCCAAAACTTCCCAAAGTTTCTGTCTGACACTGGGACAGAGGCTACCGGAAAAATCCTCTTCCTCATCTTGGGCATCCAGTTCTTCTGCATCTTTCTTGATGTCTAAGGCTTCACTCAGCTCCTTCCTCCTGAAGTACCTGTCCAGAAATGCCCCCAAAGAGATTTTTAATACCAATATGCATATGTTTTTCTTATCCTCTACCACATAAGCAGTAAGAATACACATTAGAGTATATCTTACATGAGCTCAGAAAACCCTGATGCCAAGCATATGGTTGATTATTTTATTAACTGACACCCTGCAGCATGTTTACACTGACCTGGTATTTCTGTTCCCTCATTTCATATCAGTGACAGTTTTTATGTGCAGAGCGATTTTAATCTGATAGTGTGTTATTTATATGAATCCTGCTGACTACAGTATGATCTGCTGCATGACTAGCATACATTCTTGTAAGCAATCCTGGAACAACCGGACCCTCTGTTTCTAAATTGCCATAAATTTTATTAATTATATTGCATTTTTATTACATTGGTGTGCACTTGTAATACTAAATTTGTAATTATAAAATACTACTACTCTGTAATAATAAAAGCCATGTAGTTTATGGATAAAGTTCTGATCAATACACAGTAAGATGACAAGTTCTCTTACTTTCTTTAAATATAGGGGTCCTCACACAACAAAGCGTACAAACATCAGTGCCAAGTAAAACTTAGATTGTAAATACATAGTTCAGTGTTTTGTTAGAGCAAGAGGATATTTATACAACAATTTCATGAAACAAAAACATTCCCAAAGTACACAAAAAAAATTGTTTTCTTTCATATCTGCATTTCTTGACTGCTACAAATCTCAAGACTTAAACAAAGGGGCTATGTAACTTTGCCTTCATTTGACACGCAGTTACTCCTGCATCTGCCAAAGAGGTCTGTAGTTCCTTGTATCACCAGAGAAGTAGAAGCTTTCTGTTACACCTACCAGGGAAGGAAGAAAGTGATGAAAACTAGGATTCAACTCTCTCAGCTGCAGAACTGGACCATGCCAAGGTAGGATAACTCTAATATCCTTTTGGCATGGGGTTGCTTCTTTGTTTCTTTCTAATAATATTGCTTTAGATAAATAGCAGTTACACTCTTTAGAGAATTAATTCCTTCAGTGTTAACAACGAAAGCAGTAACACTAAAAATTGTGGCAAAAACCTAAAATTAACTGCAAACAGAATTAACAGAAATGCCCTGGGGGTGGTTCAGTCAAAACCCACCTCATTCCTAAGCTGTCTGTAACAATTTGTCTCCAGTGAGCCATGTTCCCGCTGTTGCTACCCCCTCCCTGTAAGCTGCTACATCCATGTGCGATGGTTTCCATCACGGCTGCTCCTGGAGCCCTGCCACCCACACTCAGCCTTCTGGTGACCACTCCCCTTCTGCCTCTCCAGCCCGGATCTGGAAATTCTCCAGAATGAAAAGTGCGGGGTGGGGAGGCCCCAAACTCTCCCAGCACCATGCCTGACTCCACATCCAATCCCTCTGTGATAACCTCAAACTGGATGACTAAAAGTACATCTCTCCTTTCACAACCTTTTTCATCTCTGGCATTGTCCCTTTCAAACACCTCCAGCTCCAGGGCCAGCACAAAGCTGGTACAGGACAACTCATACCCTGATCCTGTTAGGGTCTCACTATCTTGACTCCACTGCCAACCTGACCCTCAGCAAAGCTCAACAGGGACCTTATCCAACACACCTCCTCCCATTTCCTACACCCATCCACCTCCTGGGTAGGATTCAGTGCTGAACATATCCAGCTTTGAACACACTATTCCTAATGCTCTGCTACCTCACTTGCCTCCATGGCTGGGCCTCTCACCTGGGCCTTCCTGCACATAAGTCAACGGTGAGCTCACCCAGCCCACAATCCTGCGCGACATATCTTCCCAAAACTCACCTGTCTCTGCAGCACGAATCGATGCTGAGCTCATCCAGACCCCAGTACTGGATCTCTTGCAGGAAGGAGAGTGCACAAAGCTGCTCCATCACATGCAGCCTCCCTGTCTGATAGTAATTCAGGATGTAGTGAAATGCCTGTGAGCTCCGGTCAAAGAAATACTCATTCTCCACAAGGTTGACATCATCACAAAGCTCAAGGAGGCCAGAGGCCACATCCCGGGCAGCAGAGACCACTACAGCCAGTTTGCCAAGACGAGTGTCAGGGTAGCAAGACAAAGTTTGCTGGGACATCACAAAGCGGCTGCCTCCTACATTGATAGTAAAGCAGTCCAAGGAGGGAATGACCTTCTGGAGCAGGGGTCCCTTCTCTTCCTCACTGGAGAAAACACTGGAGTCCAGGGAGCCTAAGGACGTGCTACTCCCTGCTTCCTCCAGGGATGCTTGGGAAGAAAGAGACATGCAGCAGGGAGGCGACTTCATCTTGTAGCTGCCAGCAGCAGCCCACACTCTCTTTAATCAAAAACACAACAAAGCTGCAGAGAAGGCTGCCCCGCCGGGGGGGTGGCCGGACCAGACAAGAAATGTGTCACTTTGCTTTGGCTACCGT
>NW_010197225.1:0-23871 GCF_000695765.1 Mesitornis unicolor | reverse complement strand
CCGCGCCGGCGGGCGGGAGGGAGAGGGGGCGCCGGAGCCGGCCGGGAGTTGCGGCCTCAGGGGGAGAAGTCGGAGCCCACACCTGGTTCCAGGACGTGAAACTCACGGAAAGTTTGGGTTTGGGACCTGGGTGGATCCAGCACTCGTGAGATGCTGCGGTGTGCAGCTGTCTGCGCCCTGTGCTCACACGCACACACACACACACACACACACAGCGGTTCACTGTATTTGTCAAACTCACTGTCCAGCGTATAACCCCAAAACTGGACCAACTAGTCTGGATTTCCTATTTTTCTCAGAACGGTGTAGTTTTCACATCACAACACAAGGAACCAACCTCACCATCATCCTTAGGGTATTCTGGCACCACAAGGCTGCAGAGACCCGCATCCAGGCTGTATCTGAGAGTTTGACGTCCTGCATTTTACCGGGGGAGAGCCACACAAATGAATGCATGTGAACAGAAAAATCTTAAAACCGGAATGGAAAGGAAATGGCAGCGACACAGGAAAAGGCAGCAACCAGTAACAAAATGAACCATACTGAATGTTCCACCAGAGAAGCAAACTTCAACTTAGGATTGTTAAATCATTAACATCCCTCTCCTCAGTTTTCCTCCCATTTTAGCATTTTTTTCAGTACACAAAGGTAAGCCTACTTCCCATCAAGTGAAAAATGCACCATTCAAATACCCATCAGAAGACCATGCACCGTCAACTACTTGGTTCTACTGCGTGTTTTTAGTACGAACCCAATTTTCTCTTCCTTAGATAGTCAACATAACAGGTAACTTCATCTGCACTAGAAAAACATACAACTCAGTCTTTCAGGACACAAAAGAGTTGCAGAAATCAGTATAGATCCATCTTAAGACGTAAGACTCCCTCTGAGTTTTGGCATTGTTATGGTTTAAGGGTTACCAGCCTGAAAGGGAAGGACAGGTGGTGTCTGTAGGACCCTGGGGGGTCAGAGATCAGTACTGTTCCCTCCCCTTTCCGGCCACAGTCTATAAAAAACTGATGAGGCCCGAGGTTTTTCACAGGCTTTTCCTGGTTTCCTGTTGCATCTCGGGGCGGCTGCTGGGGCTGGCTCCACGTGTTAGGCAGCATCCACCACCACCCACTTCCCGGCACCACTGCGGTCCCTGGTGACGAGTCACAGCGGCCACGAGGCACTGCTCAGACACTTCCAGTCGGGACTACTGGGATCGGGTTTTGTATATAGTTAAATTTCCTTTGTCCCTTATTAATTCCCTTTTCCTTTCCCCTATTGCTTTTCATTAAACTTGTTACAGTCTTAACTTCCAAACTTGTGCGAAGCATCTTTTTCTCTATTCCCTTTTTTTTTAATCCTCCCCTGGGAGGGTAGGGGACAATAGAGAGAAAATCCTGCTCCCTGGGCTTGCCCTGAGCCTTAAATGGAGACAGGCATGGAGCTTTCAAACTCCACCTTCAGGTAGGTAAATATAGAGAATGGCCTTATGTTCTAGACTGTGAAGCTGTACTGAATGAATCATCACCAAATTAACACAAAGAATCATACTCTGAGTTAACAAACCATTCTGGGATTTGAAACCTGTAACAGGTGTGATCATCAAAAAGTGTGTGGGGGGGAAACCTCTTCAATTGTTAGCGATAAGCTGTTGTCAGCATCAGAATCTGGACAAGTTGTATCTTCCAACTGTACTAAGATTCACTTTCAGGAAAAAGCTCATAGCCCTGTTTTTACTTGCAGAACTTATTTTGTGTCGTGGCAGCTCAGCCCCACCCAGCCACTCACTCACTCCCCTGCAGTGGGATAGGGGAGAGAATCAGAAGGGCAAGTGAGAAAACTCCTGAGTTGAGATAAGGACAGTTTAATAGGTAAAATAAAAGGCACGTGTGCATCTAAAGCAAAACAAGGAATTAATTCACCACTTCCCATCAGAAGGCAGGTGTTCAGCCATCACGCGTAACAGTCACTTGGGAAGACAAACACCATCACTCCAGTTGTCCTCCTCTTCCTCCTTCTTCCCCCAGCATGATGTCATACAGAGTGGGATATCCTTTTGGTCAGTTGGGGTCAGCTGTCCCAGCTGTGTGCTTTCCCAACTCCTTGTGCACCCCTAGCCTCTTTTCTGGCAGACTGGGTTAAGAAACACAAAAGGCCATAACACTGTGAAAGCATTGCATAGCAGTAGCTAAAACATCCCTGTGTTACCAACACTGTTTTGGCCACAGAGCTGAAACACAGCACCATACAAGCTGCTACAAAGAAAGTTAACTCCATCTCAGTCAAAACCAGTACATTTAAAAACAAACAAACAAACAAAACCAAACCAAAGCAAAAAACCCAACTTGTCAATTAGTTTGACGAAGACTAGATTTAAAAACAAACAAACAAATAAACAAAACAAAACAAAAAACCCCCAAACAAAACCTCAAAGAATATTATTTTTCGAGTTCTTCTACACCACAGAGAGTGTTTCCACCATGAATCATTCCTCAATGTACAGTATTTGGTCTCTGCTACTGTATCATCTGATCCCACTGAGCTATCCCAGTAAAATTACACTGTGTAGAGCCAGTTTAAATGCAACCAAGAAGACTCTGACTTCACTAAGGTCTTACTGAAGACAGCTGTAGTCAGTGGTCTCACATCTATTTGAAATCAATGGCATTTCATCCCCACATGTAATCTGATAGCCTATAATGACAGTAGGAAGAATTTTTTTGCTTGAATGCAAGTCATTTTTAAAAGAAGTGTCACATAGTAAATATAGAATAGCTTTTGCAGATTTCCTATTATAGGACTCAATCTTTGTAAAATGAAGAAAACACACTTTTTTGTTCATAGCTTTTTTATTCATCCTTTACTCAGATATTTTACCAAGCTAGTGTGTATTACTATTACTATTGCTATTACTTTTACTATTATTTATGGCAAATTCATTTAAGCAGTACCTAAAATGTTAAGTTTCCACTCCTCGTAGTTAAAATAGTATCATTATACTTTTTACTTTCTCATTGTGACCCTACTGGGTAGTAGATACCAGTTTGCTCTAATGTCTCTTCAGCATAGCTCATAGCTACGTAAGTATTATTACTAAATACATAGTATCTCTGTTACTGGCAGGAAAGCTAGTTAAATACTCCAGTGATACACAGAGGAAGTTACAGTTGACTTAATTGTGCTAGCCCTTTACATTTAATGTGTATAATGGTATTCTTATTCTGAAAATTTGTGAAATGAAAATAAATCACATAGTAGGACCAGGCAGAAGTAGAATATGAACAACTGGAACTGGATGAAAAATTAGCAGAAGCCTAGATTACTAGGTCTATGCAATAAACAAATACTTGAAGTATGAAATTGGAGAAGAGATTTCATTAAAAAAAATGCTGAAGGTTGATAGCAAGTTTTTTAACTATATTATCAATAAATACAAGAAAAAATATTACTATGATATTTTAAAATAACACTATCTTCAACATCAATGTTTTTTCAGACAAATGTCAATACTAACCAACTGTGCATTAACATTAAATAGCGTTCATGAACTAATACCATACTACTTCAACAACAAAGCCCATCCAGCTCTATTATAGAAGTTTATGTTATTGCAATGTTTTATGTTTTTTTATGGAATCATTTTGAAACCAGTTATAAAATTATTGGAATGAACAGTTTTAAGGACAGGATTTATTTTAATTGATACACTTAGGGAGTTAGCAGTAAAAGATTGTCCATGATAGGAAACTTGTAGATGCTATATAGTCCTAGGCAGCCCTGTGGTCACAGTATTATTTGTAGTCTGGGGTTGTAGCTATATTTCAACAAGAGACATTTACTGGTATCTAGATCGACAGCTGTTGTAAATCAGTATAATTTCTCTGACATCAATCAAGTGATGCTAGGTTATCTGGTAGCTGTTGCAGTAAATGGTTGGAAAACCTCTTTATAAACTCTGCTAATGCTGGCTAAAGATTTTACACAGTGGATAGGGACAGGCAGAGCAAATAAATGGTGAAGGTATTCATCCATGTCACTGATATGTGTCATCTCAGCTGCGGTACCTACTGCTTACACAGTGTTTACAAAGTGATAGGAAAATGCCTCAAAGGAAGCTAAGTAGAAATACCAGGGACTGTAGGGAGCATCAGATGAATTTCTGATATAGTAATTTCTGAAAGATAGCCTGAAGGAACAGGAACCTGTGTATGGCAGGAGGGTGATGACAGCAAAAAAATTACATGCTTTTGGACAAGAATGGGAGGCAGTGAAGGGGAAATCAAGGATGACAGTTTAAGAAAGGATATTATTAGAATGAGTTATCTTTCTTATTTTCACTGGTCTTCACTAACTGTGAAAAGTGACTGACTTTGTTCCCATCAGCAGTGTTTGAAGGAAACTTCCATCAGTATTGCTAGCCTTGTGGTTGGTTAGCTCACAGCCTTAGAAGTTACCTTCTGCTCTCAGTCAGAGCCAACATCAAAGTAGGGTGTTGACAACTTATTGTAGCACTGCTGCTCTCTCAGGAGTAAAGTTTTGGGTTTTCTGGGAACCAGTTATCTTGCCTAAGTTTTCTTGCCTAAGTATTTTTTACAGTTTGGATTAAGGTGCCCAAAGGAAGGATAGAAACTGAGCTTAGCAAGCTATGCATTAGTAGTTTGTAGGAAGCTCATCTATACCGTGAGACAATGGTGGCCTGCAGACATCCGGTCTGAATATCTGGAGTGAGGACTGAGATGGATGAGTTCTGGAGATTTTGAAGAATAATTTTTCTGTTAAAAAGAAAAAAAAAGGAATTCTGTGTTTACATTTAGTAAAGGCATCAACTGCATTTGTAATAGCTGAGGATAAGCAGGGAAATGCAGTATTATTCAGATTTCACATATTTTGATATAACCTAATTTTCAGAATAATAAGCATTTTCTTGACAAACCTTATCAGTCAAGCATTGTGTTTTACAAGCTAGCATTGTCCTAAAAGCCCACAACTGATACAGAAACAGAAGCACACAAACTAATAACTGTAAACAAGTGAAAATCAGTAGGCTTTCATAGTCTGAAATCTGAGCACCATAGTAAATTAGGACTGCAGATAACAAGCAATTGTAAGGAAAGTTTGTTCTCTTCTAGGCTGGTAAAGATTAGTACAGCCAAATGAAAATAAAAACTAAGAGGAATTTTCAAGGCCTTTTACTTGAGTTGACAGATAAATGTGACTGATTCCTGAGAACCCCCATCTTTACTCATTTATACAATTCAAAACATGTGGGTAAGAGTGTCAAAAGGGGGAGATGGTGCCCATACATCCATGTGGTCATGTTTGCATAGCAAGGTTTGTGTCTCTTCACCACCATGACCCCATGATTCACCAACTGATCATCATTCTGTGAACCTGCCAGGAAAGGATCATTTCTCCTCTCTTCTTGCAGCTGCAGTGTTGGTATGTTGCTGTTCTCAGTGAATGCTCTTCTCCTATACCTTCCTTCAGACAACTTATCTTCTCCTTATCTTTAAGGCCTCATGTTTGGGGTTGGTTTTCCACTACTTAGATACTCTTTCTTCATGCCCAAGCTTCTGTTTCCTGAAATGTCAGTGTACTGCCTTACCCCACAGTCCTTACTGAAAGAATAGCTGCATGCGTCAATAAACTTTCAGCCTTCCCTCTTCCTCTGCCAGCTCCTCCAATGCCATCCTTCTCACAGTGATGAGCTGGGCTTCTCTCCCAACTTCCCTGGTCAAGCAGCCTCATGGAAGAAGGAATGAAAGCCTTGAGCTTCTGTTTATTAAACAAAACAGACATTTTGAAGCTAAAGCCAAATTCTTATATTTGCTGTGAGTCAATGAAGAGAAGAAAAGACCATCACAGTTCCACTGACGAATATACCCAATGGACAGGTTGACTTTCCCAGCTGTCTCTTCTAAAGAGCAGAAGGATGGAGCCCAGAAGACTGACATCTAGCAAGTGGTACACATGTGAAAAAGGAGCAGTTTTTAAATGCCTGCTGTTGGAGTTGTAATAAATTAATTCTTGCTTTTGCCACTTGGCAGAGAAATGGGAATAAATTTCTGCAGATGAATTAGGACCTTGTTTAACTTCCAGCAGAAAAATGAGGAGTTCTAGAAAAGTTGATGGACTGCATTCAATTTTATGATGCAGAAAAAAACCCCTGTTAACTTACAGAAATAATGCTCATGCACTGTTGTGACTTGTTCTCTACTTGTTTCAGGCTCTGGGTATTTGTATTGGGAGAGTGTGCTGACTTTAGTGCCAGTGTTTCATTTATTTGCTTTTGACATTTCACGTGTTTGTACTTTAATGCCTGACAAGTTATATCACAGACTAATTGGAGTAAATGCTGATTAAAAAGAACTGAAGAAAAAATGAGGGTCAGCAGTGTGGGAGGGAAAGCAATGGTAGGCCAAGACTCACCAAGGTATGCAGAAAACCCAGGCAACAGCGGAAGGCAGGGAATTAGTAATAGATCGTATCACGGGTCCGCTGCAGCCTTGGTGGGCCCTCAGTTGGCATCGGCAAAACAGAGCAGTTTCATGTGCCAGTGAAAACAAAGATGTCACACAACTGTCTTTGCTTCCAGTGGCTTTGGGTCTGTCTGGTGGGTGACTGGAGCCCACTGGCTGTGGCTGCAGGCCAGCTCCAGACGGGGATTGTGTAGCTGTGTTAGCTTGATCCCATGTCTGCCTTTCTGCAGAGTTTGTTTGCTTGAGCACAGTGCTGCACTAACACTTCTGCCCATTGGGCGCCTCCAGGCTGACTCGCATCCGGAGCCTCCTGAGCACAGCACAGGCAAGTGTTATCTACACCGCTGCAGCTACACAGTGGTTTTTGGCTTCCTCCGTGCCAGCACAGCCCGTTTGTACCTGGCTTATCTAAAGAGTGATCTGGCTGAAAACCGAGGAAAGAGGGAAGGGGGGGCAAGATCATTCCTCTTGTTACCTTGAGAGATGCAGCGCTGCTTTACAATGAAGTGGCACTTGAATGTATTAACAAGTGAAGTTATTTAAAGATGCACTCTGAAGTGCATTAATTCCTTCATGAATGAAGGAATCTGCTGTAATCTATAATGAGAGATACCCCTAGAAGTAGGTTTAGTTGCCTCTGACTGTGTCCTTATCTCTTTTTTCCTCTCATTCTATTTCTGTTTTCCCAGTGAAATGGTGTGAAGAGGAAGTTTTTCTTTCAACTGTATAGGATACTTCCATCAGACTGTTAATAACCTGGGAGTAATAACATGGGAACTGTTGTCAGGCATTTTTAATGCTGCTTCCACATCTATGAAATGAAGCATAACAGAGCCACCTTTTCTTCTTTATGTTATGAGCTAAAGAATTAACAAAGAAAAAAAAATCCCTCTTTTCAGAAGAAAAGCTGAAATAAAAGAGGTGATGAGAACTTCACTTGCTTTTCTTCCTTAGCAATTCAAGTTTATTAAGGTATTTAAAGAAATAATAAAAAAAAATTAGTGCAAGAAGGATCTGTAGCAATGTGCAATAAACATTCTCCACATGTCTCCTTCACTTTACTGGGGTCACTGTGGTTTGCACTGTGTTACTTGGCATTGCAAATTATGAAATGTTCCTCCACTTCCTCAGTTTTAACCTTGTCAGCTGCTGTTGTTCATTTTATAACGAAGAACCACGTTACAGATGGAAGAACCTGTCCTTGCAAGTTTGCTACCAATCCACTGCTCAGCGGCACAAGTTCCTTCTGCCAATGAAACCTAGACCCAGATACTCAGCTCTTAGTAGTGGGTTTCCCTTTAAGATACAAGCATTGCTGACAACCCTTTCGATGTATGCTTTGAAACACGTGGCAACCTGCAGTCACTTTTCGTTACATCACTAACAAGTACACATGACTTAGGCCAATGAACTTAGCCTCTGACTAACAGAGGCTACCCTGATGTACAACCTTTTTTTACAAACTTAAAAAGGTCCTTCGTAAAACTTATCAAAGATGTTGCCACTTTTAAATTCACTGAACATGAATTCCAGCCCATGAAGTTAGAAACCATTTTACAGCTCCCAATATTTATCCCTCCCTGTTTTTGCAAACACTCCCCTGATTTAAACAAGTGCCTCTCCTACTCCTTTCGGTATTCACACATATGTACTTCTACATCAAAGGCTAACAGAGAAACACTTCAGAGTCATTGGATTTTACACACCTGAAGGCAAGTCTGAAATCCTGAAGTGGATGCTCAGCAGCATTATCACTGAATGTATTTATTGCAGGACTGAGAGTAGCCATACTGAAACAGGCTTTGAGTAGTTGGTGCCAGCACAGACACAGGAGAAGTGACTCCTTGAGAAATTATGAGATACATCCTGCTCCATCTTTAAAGATTCCTATAGACCACAGACACCTTGATACCTTCTGTAAGAACTGAAATGAAGGCAGCAAAACCAATGTTTAGTTTTAGAGGTTAGAGGATTTTAGCAATGAACAGCCTTTTTGATTTACTTACAGTCTTACAGAACAAAGAGTTGTAATTGGTTTGTATGTGAGCTGTGTAAGTAGCATAACAGCATGTGAACAAAGGAAAAAAACTATTTTCCTAATGCTCAGCATGTCAGGGCAGATAAGTGCAGATTTAGATCATGTTTTGCTGTATCTTATTCAATTTTAAGAGGTTTGTAATAGCATAGATTAAAAAAAATCTGCATTATATGAATGGCTAAATGAAATCCAGTGGATCAGAATATTAGAAATCTGAGTTTTTATGGAATGTGCGACTTGTGTATTTTTGTAGCACACATCACAAACACATATTCATTACTATCAGGTCATGAGCAAATTATGAGCATAGAACAAAGAGCAAAAGTGAGAGGCCACTGTGATACCTGGCTGCGCTTTACTTATGCACATCTTTAGTCATAAGATGCTACTGTTATAAGAGAAGTCCAAGTTCAAGCCACCTACAGATCCCATTCCATACCAATCCCAAGCAGTATACAACCTAGGGGTCCTTCTAGGAAAGTCATCACATTTGAATTGTCTTCCTGCTGGTACTAGAGAAGCATATAAAGTATACAATTGCTCTAATGAGCAGACATAGCAAAAGTCCAGGTTTTCTCCTACAATATACACCAAATGACACTTAGAGGCCATATTTAGGAGTGAGGTTAAATCTATCAGTACAGATGTAGAACTGAGTTTAAAGTACTACATCACTGTATTTAGAAAAGATATTTTGAAAAATAAAATATACATTTCTTTCTACATAAAAGGTAGATACATTTAAAAATGTTTCTTGCTTATTACTACCTCTTTCTTAATTTCCTTAATAAAAATGCCCTGTATACCTTCACAGAATTTTACTTCACTGTATAGACACTAATGATGTTTTTAACATTTATTTGTACAGACTTACATGTAAAGCATCCAAGCCTTATGGTACTCCCATTGAATCCAGATGCAGGCATTTGGCCTTGCTTTTGCAATTGTTTCCATTGTAAACCTCAATGTCAATGTTTAGAATTTGGTTATAAAAATGCTTCCAGAATACAATTTGCCGTCTAAGATATCACTCAAGGCACATTTATTAATAATTTTATTTCAGTGTGGCTTTTTGAACTTACAGATGTGTCCTGAGAATTTTATGCATGATTTTAGATATTTTAAAGATTTAAAATACCTTTGACTAGCGAATGGAAATCATCACACTGTGACGTGGAATGATAGTATAATCTTTAGCTAAAAATGCCATAAAAAACATAAGTAGTCACTTGAGTTTTTTCCTAAATAGTAGGAGTACAGTTGCTTCATAACAGGCTTGCACTAAAGGTAAATTGTAGCTCTATAATGCTCAAGTGAATATGTTTTCCCCTAGAGAAAGGGAAGAGAATCCCACTTCCTCAAGCATACTAGCTACACTGTAAATAGTTAATCAGATACGCTGCTGATTCCAGCTATAGGGTGCAATATTGGCATCTGTCTTTTTGGGCTCACTTCAGATTAAACAAGACAACTGCAGCAAGCTTCTCTTGTGTCAGCTTGTTTGGAGACTGCACAGAAGAGGAACTTCCCTGGAACTTGGGGAATGTGAAAATTTTGTCAAAAACTCTGCCTAGAGATCTTTTATGTGTTGTTAAGCCTGAAAAACCCAGGATCATTGCATTGGCTCTTTGACAAGGGTACAGAATTAGCCCTACACATGATGAATAAAGGTCTGTTTAATCAGAACCATTCCTCTTTACAGTGGTGGTTACATAAGGTGGGTCAGGCAGATGGCATAGTGAATTGCTTTCTTCTGACACATACAGAGTTGTACCTGAAGCAAAGAAGGAGTTTTCTGGAATTGCTGCATGCCATCACCCCTAGCAACCAACACAGTAATAGAGAAATGCTTTTAAACCATATTACTGAGTGCGTCTCACCAATAAACCCCTAAAGTGAAAGAAGCCTCAGAGGAGATGGGTAAGGACCATGTGCCTGTGAGGTTCAGGGAACAATGCAGGGTCTGACTTACCACAGCTGTTGCAAAGAAGCTGACACAACACAAAAAAAATCTCAACGTAAAATAAAGCTGGAAGGTGGCCTTTGGTTTACATGAACAGCTCTCAGCAGTTGAGTGGATCAAGCTCCCTGAGTCCATTAATAGACTGGGAATGTCTCCCTGAGTTAGCCAGACCAGCACGGGGACAATGAATGTGTAGTTTAGCCCAAGATAGGGTACAAAAACTAGACAACTAGTAAAAGAATTTTGAAGAGAGGAATGGGCTTGAGGTGGCTTCAACCCACATATTCCTTCCCGGCAACTGAGGACACCCAGTGTCATGACAGTGAGCAGATTACCAAGACCAGTAACAGGAATCACAGTGACATTGCTAAATCAGAAATACTGTGTAACACCAATTGGTTTCAAATAAGTAAATCCAATATAAAATTTTACACCCTTCATATTTAGAATATCTAAAAGAACCTGGTCAGCAAGTATTGGACTCTGACACTGAGACCTGAGCTAACAAGGTTTTTACAGCCTTGAATTTGCATCTAGAAGAAAGTAATTCCTGGTAACAACTAGTATTCAAAGCAGTTGAGAGTACTATGCATCTAAAGAGCATTGTTCTTCATGTTGGAATAGGCAAACACCAGCGATCACCTAAAAAGCCAGTGACAATAAAGGCAAAGCCTGGGGAAATGCATAAGCTAATTTAAGGTTCTCCATTTCAAAAAAAACCCAGGATGTCAACAAGCTAAAATTTCCACTTTACTGCTGAAAATCCAAATTTCTTAACAGAAGCAAGAGATAAATAATTTTAACTCTTCCTACTTCACAGAAAAAAACCTGCTCTGTTACTGAAAGGATACTGAACATCAAGGAATACCTAAATGCCATGGATAACTGCACTAATGACTAGCAATATCCTTATTTACAATAAGGTTGTGCACACAACTATATCTCCGATTTCTTAGGTCCCAGGTACCCTACAAAGTCAGTGGGAATCAAGAGTAAAATTGCAAAGTCCATATTAAGCTATTTATAGCACTCCTGCCTATATAGAAACAAGCTAATTGTCCAGTCTCCCATTATAACCAGTACAGAGAGGTTGAGGCATCTAGAGGTTCAGTGTCAATTAAAATGAGATTAATCACATCCTCAAGGTGCTTATTTCTCTCCATTTCTTGCAAGGGAAGCAAGATGACTCTTAGATGCAAATTTCAAATAGTAGCTACCCTAGCTAAATGAGATGAGCTCCACCTTATATATTAAAACTCCTTTGCAAATCTGAGCAATATGATAGAATTCTGGGTACCTCAGTCATGTGTGTCCTGTAGACCCAGTCCCATGGTATGCTGTATTACTTTGGTTTTCTTACTGTAGGGAATACTGAACCATTTGCCCAGACCTACATGTCCAACAACCTCTGGGTCTCTGTAAGCAAGCTGAGATGGCTGGAGGCTGGTAGGTTATGTTCTGATATCTCCAGTGTTTAAAATTAGGAAACCAAATCCAGTACATAACAACTACAAGCAACATGGGTGGTTGTATTTGTTCAGCATTTGTTGTCCTATTTGGTTTTGCCTTGACTGTTTCCATTTGACATAGTCATCTATGACAGACAGGAGTTAACACCATGGTTTGCCTGTGGGGCCCAAAGAGTTTCAGCTGTGAAGAAAGATGGCTTCATGCATTGTGGCTATCAAGCATAGAAGTTGGTTATAAAGAGTACCTGTTACCAAACAGGCTCATATTATTTTAAGATTTTCATAAGAACTGCCTCTTTCTAATATATATCATCTTTAAGAAAGAACTGATAAAGAATTGATGGGGTTTGACATGATATCAGAGTCTTGCTTGGAGTAGACGTGGCTAGCATTAGTGCCACACAAATTGTGTGACTGAAAGAAGTACCATGCTGACTCTCAGGGATCAAATAGTCTCTGGCAAACTAAAATATATGATGAGAAGTTAGACGTGGTATGGTGTCTCCATAGCAGAAAATAATTTGACCAAAGCTTTTAGGTCACATTTAGGTGTTCAAATAAATGTTAAACCCAGTTAAGTTCATTTTCACTTTGAACTATGGAAGTCTTTGGTCTTCAACCTTTCTGAAAACAGGTTACACAACATTGTAGGTAAGGAGCTTTACCCCATCAACATTTGAAAGTGCAAATTTTCTTTCATCAGTGATTTTACAGAGTTTAAGGTACTTAGTTGTCTTTGATTCTAACAGGAATGCAATTTCTAAGATATAGTTATTAAATTATCTTCTCTGAGTTGGTAAACTATCTGAGACTGTCCAAATGACACTGTCTGTGAATTAGTTAACATATTATTGTTCCTTCTACTCTTCAGAGTTTTTAAGCATTTTCCTGTTCTGGAATTTTGATCGTTTTCTCAATCTGGAAAGCAATTTTGGCCAACCAGCAATAGATTCACTGTTCATAAATAGCTTTCACAGTAGTAATTTAGACACCTCCACAGTGTTATGAAGCACGTGATAAAACCAGTAATGTAGTTATTATGAAAAAATGAAATAATAATATTTTAAAACCATTACTTTTCACCCTTAAATATGGATTATATTGCTACTTGTCATCCATAAATTTCACAGCTCATGATAAAGTCTCTGATATTTCTATTTTACAGATGTCCAGTGTCTAAGGTTCATGCCAGGCCAGTGGCAGTACGAAGAAGTGAACATGATCTCTTGAATGTTAGCTTAGTTGAAGATCCATTAGACTATCTCTCAAGTCTACTTAATACAGCAGGTATTTTTATACAGTACAATGAGTGTAAAGGAAATAATCTAAGGAGGTAGTACACTACAGTGATACTGAAACTGAGAACCTTACTAGAATGTGACCATAATTCCAAGTTTGTAGAATTTGTTGAGGGAAAGCACTGGATTAAACAGGTCAGCAAAAGTGACAGAGAAGAGTGAAGAACCAAACACAGAATAAACAGAGTATAAAACTTGAGTACATTTTATTATGATTTTAAACTCAGTAAATTGGGAAAATAACATAGGAAGGCTGGAGAAAGAGGTGTAGAAAGGCAGGACACTGGGTGTCCATATGCTTTTGTACTGTAGCATGAAGGCAGCATTCAAAGTGATTGCAAATTTTTAAAAGGAATATTGCTTCACTGGAAAATGTTGATTTGCGGAAACTGTTTGCAGAAATGTAGACATGTTTGGTGAGTTAAAATCTCCCTCCCTGGCTCCTTAGCAGAGCCCTACTCCAAGCTTCAGGATCATCAGCAGACCACCTGGAGGGATATTTCTGAGCCAAGAACATGGAAGCCTTGAGAGGCCTGATCTCCTGAACCTTCTTGGCTTCTTGCAGCTCACTTAATAACGTGCCAGGTTTTTTTAATTCTGTGATTTCTCAGAGCAATTAAGACTTCAAGGTTTCCCAAGCCTATGACAGTCCACCTACATTAAAAAGCTTTGGCTATTATAAGCTGGGACTGAAAAAGTTATGAAAAAATCTCAATATTTTTCTTGGACTTGGAAGTCCATTTCCCTGCCATGTCAAGTAGCATTTTATTTTTTTTATTCAACAGATATTATTCAACTGTTATAAAACTAGTGTTTTCAGGTTGTGGTAGTGCTAGGTTAAACTTCTTTGTAGGGTCCCTGGTGCCTGACTCTTTATTCTGAAATAAGACTGAAACTTTCAGCTGAGGAGAAAGAGTTTATTGTTGTTAAGTGAATTATAAACCAGAACTGTCATATTTAGAACATGCAAAGTATTTTTGTGTTACAGAAAAGATCAGTCATTCCTTATTCCCAGGTCCTCATCCTATGAGTGAGCTGTATGTACCCATTACTACTGCAGATGAGTCTCCACTGACTGTCTTGAGAAAAAAGTCAAAATCAAAACCAAAAAACAAGTAATTAAGAGCATCATAAAAATATTTTAGATTAAAAAGCCACTATTGTGGAATCCAACAAATACTGCATTTTAGAAAGACAGACCTAATTAACATCAAGGTTTACTCTTATTTGTTACTCGGAGAGTAAGAAGCTTGAGTGTCTTGATTTTTTTAAACTTCTGCACATCTCTGATATTTGCTGGTGAAATTTTGTCCCCATTAAATTAAACAAAATTTTCATTATGACTCCAGTACATCCAAGATCATCTCATCTTCAGTAGGGGTTTGTGGCTGTTATGACATAACAGCTCCCATCTTCTGCTTTTTGTTACATTTTCTTCTTTCAAAAAAGGCACACAGTTCAGATCTAATGGACAAGATTAAGCTTGTCAGCAGACCCATGTTTGTGATATATCTGTTAAATGATCTTCTCCCTGTGGCTCTTTTCTATTGTTTAATGTCGCAGCGTTCTCATATGTGTAATGCACTCAGTGATTAAATTTAGCATTTAATACAAATCTGTACAATATGAGTGATCAAATGGATCCAGTCCAGCCAGCCCCTTTTACCTTATTCTCTCTAGTTGGGTACAGATTCATGGTTTTAGGAAATGTATGTTATCTGAGAAGAAATTGGGCAATGGGGAAGCGTACAGGAGGAAGTTACTTTCGAACACATGCACAAGAAAAAGACAAATGACAGGAGGTGCAGCTGTGATTTTTTATCATTTAATGCTTTTTGTCAAGGGAATGGCAGCATAGGAAAGATGAATAGTCCATAATTTTGATGGAAAACTAATATAAGCTGAGTATCATGAATCGTGAAGTTTAAGGTTGTCACTGTGTATGTACTGAACGTTGCTGCAACCTGTGGAAGAACTGAATCAACTTTTGACATATATCAAGTAGTTACATTCTCATGGTTTCCTGTTGGATACTATGACACAGGAATTTTGCATTCTTTCTTCCATGACTTCCACTTGGACAGTGCTGTAAAACCTGTATATTTCTTTTCCAGTCTGGACTCACTTTCCCTGCAATATTTACGTGCAAGCACATGTTCATTCCCTACCTTAGATTGTGCTCCTGTGCACTGCTGACCAGAAGTGGGCACAGTCTCTGTTGTGCCTATGAATAATTTGCATCTCAAGTAGTGAATCAAACTCTTATTCTTGCGTTGTGAGTACACTGGATCTGGGAATGTTGGGGTATGCAGCAGTGCATTACGTTAACAGATTTCCAAAGGTCACCATTTCCTCTGCACAGTGTGGATGCTCTGAGTCCCTGCTCTAGTGGAGCATGACCTAGACAAGTGTTTGGAAGTGGATTGGTCTCAAGTCTTGGTATAGTTATACTTAATCTTAAAAATTCTTTCTGTGTAACCATGAAGATAAAGCTTTGGAGGTACCATTGCAATGGGATACTATTTGTGGCAAGAATCAATATTAGATGTAAAATATGATACCCCATTTTAAATGAGCCACCTCTCAGTACTCCCTGTATGATCAAAGATGGCCTTAAAATTGCACAAAACTTCATGAAAGATACAGAACAGTTATCCCACAGAAAGGACCAGAGGAACATAGTGGAGTAGCTGGGTGGAGAGCTTAAAATCCAATTTCAGAAAAAATTTTTTTCACTCAAGTATCTAGATGAAATACATCAGAAAGTAACTACTTAGGAAACAGCCATCTTAGTGATTTATTATGTCATTCTTTGAATATCAGGCAGAGTGTTAAATTATCTAGATGGGGTACATAGGGCTGTGGAATTGCACATTGCTCACATTTCTTTCTTCCAAGATATATGAACTCCATGTGTTATAACTTCCTTGAGGACTGCGTTGTGGTTAGACCACTTTGTTTTTTTCAGTTTTCTTGTGAGGAAAGACTAATCTCACAAAGAAAATGCATTTCTCTAAAATATAGTCTGGATTTTATTAGGCACACATTACTACTGTTTCCTGACGTTGTTACTCTTGCAGTATAACTTTTGCACCAATTTATAAGCAATAGTGTGACACAACGTCCTGCAATTCCCTCAGAACAACTGTACAGATGGCATTTGCAGGCACTTACAATTTAAATGCAGCTAATACATAAGGAAGCACACGTAAATGAGGACCTGGCCCTGTATCCACTCAAGTTAGTGGCACAATTATCAGCCACTTAAGTCAGATTCATTGCCAGGAACTTGCCAATTCTTTTTTCAATGAAAAACAAATTTCATATGAAGGAAACTAACCAAGCAATTTAGGTTTTACAGCAAATGGAAGGTAGAAAGTATATCATGATGATGTTTGAAATAGACATCTAATAGAGCTAACATTAAAGAACAGAGTATGCCTTGCCCTACCCTGCCTTGCCCTGCCTTGTCTAGTCTTCCTTGCCCTTCCCTATCCTGTCCTGTCCTGCCCTACCCTGTTCTACACTACTCTTCCCTTCTTCATGTGTAGACTTTGAAGTTTGCTTTACTTTTCAGTTTCCCCAGTGCTGTCAGTGACATGTCTTTTCTAGCTGATATTTAGGAACGCAGATAAACACAAAACTGTGATAGTGATTATCTGCAAAGCTAGATGCTGTCAAAAGCAAAATGTGAAAATAAAATGAAAACCAGAAAGAAACAAATTCTTCTGCTCTCACTCAGTTATATTAAGCACACACTGATAACTTTTCTTCCAAATGCCTTCCTCGAAGGAGGAATGAGACTGAGATGAAAGTCCAGAATGGGTGCACCCAGATCAAGCATTAAACCTTACCTATTCCAGGACACAGTTTTTTGGAAGAGAGGAAAGATGGAGATGTTTTAAATATATTAACCTATTTGTCCAAAAATGGTAGAAACAGATACCGTGAAACATTGAAAGGTTTTAATGTGAAGATGATTTTGGTGCGTCATGTCTGGTGCTAGTGTCTGTGGCAACACTGGTTACCTTGAGGCTACTGGTGTCCAAATTTTTATTGGCCAGACTGATGACCTGGCTAGGTAGCTATTTTGAAATGGAAGTCTTCCAATCAAATCAAATTGGTTACAGTCACATTTTGCTGCAAAGAGTGTGTTCTCCTTCTTTTACATTTATTTATTTATTTATCTATTAACTTACTTACTTACTTACTTGTTTATGTATTTATTCACATACAGGATATGTATGTGAGCAGCTGGAGGCAGTTATGCATCAGTTTCACCCATGCTCCAGGACAGCCAGATGCGAACAACCTGGATCTAAGAGCCAGTGTACATGTTAGCTCATGCCCAGCACTGTGCTAACAGAGTTACAGTTTTCAAATCCATACAACCATGTTAAACACTGAGCAGTCTGGGCACAGCCTAGGCAGACTTGTGGCCTTTGCAGCATAAATTACCTTTATGCTGCGAGGATCTACTCAAACAAGACTACTTTGTCAGAGAGGGTCATTCATGTTAACTTTTATCTATTTTTCTGGGCATAAGAGGCAGGTCTGTAAATGCTGTTTTCCTCTTTGCTTTTTTCCGTTTTAACTTATCCTTCTTTCTAAGCTGTGACCTTAATTCCCTTTGGGACAGTTTTCATCCACAAAACTTGATGAAAACTGTTGCGGCGATGGTCTATAGCTTTTTGACCCAGCTAGAAGGAAAGAGACCATGGGTCCCACACGATAGAGCAGCCTGAGGTACTTTGGCATGCAATTTATATAAATATTATTACTTAATTAAATGAAATTAATGTTCACGTCCTGTAGAAGATTTTGTGCCATTTAAAATGATCCAAATGCATACTAACTTGAAAATTTTTGATACTTTATTTACAGTAACTTAGAGTAATCCTATCATTTGCCCTGAAGATTATTATACTTGGAAAAAACAAATAACCAAAGTGTAATTTCTAAACAGAATTATAAATTAATTATAATTTTGCTATAAACTCCTGAAAATGGGGTCTAAAATGGAAACTATGACACAACCTTTTCCACCTTCTCGTGACTCAATAAAGTTCTTTTTGGGCTAGCCAGAACTGGCATAAAACAAATAAGCCTCATAAAAATGCTGTTAGATTTATTTGCATTATATGCTGTTCACTTACAAATGTATTACAACTACCAGGTTGAAAGGCTCTTTGTTTCTGGACAACTCAGTCCAAAATGTATAAAAAAAAGAAGAGTATCCTTTTCAGATAGATATTGAAAAGGAACAGGACAAAGACGAAATAACAGTGGAAATGATTTCTCTGTCTCTCAGATTGCAACAGCATTGTGTGTCACTCAAAGTCCAGTTACACCTTTTAGATATATGGACAGTTTCTGCTGTTTCTGGAATTTAATTGTTAAAAGCAGCAATGACTCAGAGTTTTAAATAGATTTTTTGGTTGTTGTTGGGGTTTTTTTTCTTTTGTTGTTTTTTGGGGTTATTTGTGGTTTTTTTTGCTTGTTTGTCTGTTTTTTAAATTAATTTTTTTTTAAATAATGGTTTTTAAGGTGGTGCTGATTCCAGAACTAGCAGCCTCTGGATTTCTCCCTTTATGGTTTACTAACAGGGAGTCTAGCCCTGTACATCACCAGAGGCAAAGAAACCTCCTTTGTTGCATGCAAAACTGTGATACTGTAAGTGTTAAAATCTTAACAACTACTGCATGTCTCCTCTCATTAATTCAGAGCAGCACCTGAAACCAAAGGAAAATGACTTTCATGGGAGACATGGTAAAGGGATGAGAAGTAAATGAGATACTAGCATTTAAAAAGAAACAAAATAATTTCAAAATGGATACCTTAAGATGGACATGAACCATGACATAGTAGTTAAGTCAAATCTTCCACTCATGTATAATCTGAACTATTTTTACACATGATAGTTTATAATAGCTGTTTGAATTTCCTATGGTTATGCCCGGTTTAGACATTCATTCACAGAAATCAGCCAGCTGAGACATTAGTAACTGAAAGAAGAATTTTTTTCAGACCTCAGTGTGAAATATGCTTCTATTGTTTCCATTGCATAAGCCAGAAAATCTTATTATCTTTGCTTTGGTAACACACATTCTCTCTTTTTCTTCCTTTCTCTCTCTGTGTAAATATATATCTACACATATAAGTGTGTAGACTGTATATATCCCACATATTGTGTAAAATGTGTACTGTAAAAACACATCATGTGAACGAAGACTGAAAAACAAGCAATGTAAATATTTTCATAAAGGGCAGACTGAGTAGGAGTATGAATACAATATCACTCATAAATATTTTCCCTAAGGCGGCTGTAACTAACAGCTCCGCATTTTCTTTAAAATGACTTTCGCAACATAGCAATATTTACTTAAATTAGATAACCTGTCAAATGAATCATCTCAGTATGATCTGTATCTTAAGTTGTTTCCCAGCATTCACGGTTGCAACTTGATTTTCTTCTTGCACTCTTGATCTAATTAAGATTATAATTTTCTTACACGTTTGTGAAATACATAGGCAACTGTAGAGCCACAATTTAGATGCAAAAACTGCCCACAATAGCAGAACTCCTTAGAATTTGAAGCACTTTATAGATATATTCCTGGAAGTTATTTCCATCAGATGCTAATTTTACTTATGTCCTTGTGTTCTTTGCTTTTATCTGTTATTTTGTGCTCTTATCCAAATTAAAATGTTTACCGTCTTTCTGTCTGTCTCTCTGTCTTGGTTCTGTTTTCATTTTGTTCTAGTAGAAGTGTTGACAGTATTAAGTACCCCACATGAGAATTAAGCAAAGACTCGAAATTCAGAAGTTTTTATTTCTAAACCATGTGAAGGCAATGAAAAAGATTCAGTTCTCCTCCTCTGAGTAAAGTAACATATATAGAAGTATAGATTGCTTCAGGACATAGAATGGGATATATATCACTAAAAGCTTTTGAGACCAACTCAACAAACTTTTTTTTTTAAATAATGGTTTAAGTGTACTTGGCTTAGATTTGGACTGTGGTTTGAATGAAATGGGAAAAAGGCATTGCTTCATTTTATGTGAAATGGTTGCCCCTTATAACATACCCTGATCATTGGTCTAAGGGGAAATCCAATCAGGCAAAACTGGAAATAAAACAGGAAAAGGATTATTCCTATTCTTTAATTCATTTTTCAAAATAACTATGATCAAGTCAGACTAATTAAAGATTAAAACAAAAACCAAAAAACAACTGTAAGTATCCTCCAATGACTGCCTGAGAAGGAGAAGTAAGGAAACCTGGTTTCCTGTGGGACCATCCTCTCCTCTTACCAGTCCTCCCTGCTTTGCCTAGGGCTTCCAACACTACACTCCCCTTTCTCACATGATCCCAGCGACCACCCTCACAATACTTTCAGCTTTGTACTATAACCTCTAAGCATTTTTTTCTGCTCTCAAGCTGAGCAAGAGGCAGCATGCCAAGTCAGTAGTTTAGAGACACACGTTCCTGACTGGTCTACCAGCCACTACCTCTTTGCTGTGCCTCACCTTTTCCCTAAGGGGGAACTTGGATGGAGAACTCTAATCTTTTTACCATCTTATTTTCATGGCAGACATAAGAACATAACATATATTGGATTCTCCACCCCTCTCTAAGATATTTTTAAAATATCTTAATAATTTCATAGGTTACTGGATAAGTGGAGTGGGAAAGAAAAGGGAATGTCAGGGCACAGTCAGATGAGTATGCAGATGAGGATTATTTAGATCCTGCTTTCTTAGAGAACTAGGTTAAAGAAAACAGTTATGATAATTTCCATTTAGTTGGACAAGAAAAAATGCTAGAAACGATTTAAAATTTTTCAAGAGAAAAAAAAGTCTATTTTTTCTTTTTTTGAAAGATCATTCTTCTCATTTTACAATTGAAAAAGAAAGCATTCTGAATAAGTTGTCTGGTCTCTTGATTTATTGTTACTGTTCAAAGGTTTCCTTGGTGTATGAAATTTGTGATCCTTTGTAACAAGGCCAAGTATGAAAACAAAGGGAGTGAAAGTCTATGGGTAACTAAGTTTAGTCATAATAGAGAAAAACTCTTTAAGGAATTTGGTATTCTATAGAAAAATTGCTCAATAAAAATAACCCAAACAGAAATATTTTTTATTTATTCCCTTAATGCAAAGTAACAGTCTATAAGCACTAAACAAATAAGCTAAAAAAAAATAAAAACCCAAACAAAACGACATCCCAGGTGAGGTCTCCCTCCACTTACAGCCTACTAGGCTCAGCTGAACCTGGTGACATCAGAGTATGGTGATGCAACTTGAATTATGAACTCTAAGATCCTCTAGCATTGGCACTGAAAACCATGTCAACCTCTAGTTTCAAAAGTTCACCACTGTGTGCCATTGCTAAAGCAGAAAGTATTCTTTTTAGAGGGTCTCAGCCATGGAAATACTGACATGGACATTTCAAAGTCTCAAGGTGCTAATAATGTCTCCTTTTTTCATTCTCTGGAAACTGTAGTTTGAAATAGCTTTACTGGTTAATGTTGTGAAATCATTAGAACTAAGTTCTATTCCACTTAAGTAGAAAACTTTTAGAAATATGTATGTTAGAGTAATTAAGGTCAAAATTATAATTTAATACATTGAGAGAGGTGGATTACTTTGGTGGTATCCAATGATTACGTGATTTTCTATAACTACTAAACTGTTCCAAGTGGCAAATGAGATTCCTTATATGGCCAAATGCTCTGTCTGCCTTTTGGAAATTCAGTGCTTTTTTGTCCATGGTACTCCCTTTAGCTGTATTTTCTTTTTGGATTGTTTTTGTTACTATTACTTTATCCTTCAATTGGAATTAAATTGGATTTCCTATTGCCAGGGCACCATTAGCACTGCTATGGAATTTTAAGAACTATAGATATTAAGTATAGCTTCACTTCCCTCAAGGAAAGATGTTGCCAATCAGTTCACATCTGATGTTCTTGAAAACAGCACAACAGATGACAGCAAGAATGTAGAGAACAAAGAGCTGTTATATATGCCATATTTACCCTATGATTAGCTGTGCAATGTTTTATGTCTTTTCCAGCAGTGCTGGTTATTGTTGATTCCACTATTCATGCTTTTACGTACAGTTTTAATGAACTGTAGGACAGATAGAAACCACCTCTCATTACCAAGTAATGCCATGCATAGAGCTGGAATAGAGATCACGACCTCTTGATCAAAACAGAAGAAAGGAACATAGAAAAGAAGTATTCATCATTCAGATATCTATTAGCAGTTTGCCTCTGTCTCCTTAGATTGTTTGAGCACCAGAGTGAAGTTATGACCAGTAGAGGGTACTAGCGCACATACACAGAAGTCAGTGAGTAGCACCAAAGATGGCTGCATGAGAAGTTTGGGTTAAATTCATAGAGAGATCACTGGTGCTAACGTAGTAAGTCTTAAGATATCTTTAGCCAGTCTGCGTTATTTTCTCAGCTATTGAAAAGTTCTTTTAGCATCAACAAAATACATTCTAATTTAAATTTAAGCTGCTGTGACATGCTCTTTAGAAGACCAACATTGACATCAGATAAAAGAGCTCATTCTGTCCCATCAATATTTTTGAGATGAGCTTTCAGAAAAAAAGGAAGCCTTGGAAACACATATGCCACTAATATATGTACAATAGTGTGGGATTTTTTACTTTCTGAAATGAAGGACTTGTCTATAAAAAGTGTCATGCAATCAGAATCATTATGGTCAGGAATCAGTAGCCCAGGTGAGAAGTCAGATTAACAAAACTGTGTTACTTTTTCCACAGGTATGTAGGTTATCTCTGAACTGTGTATAGTCACTCAGATTTGACCCTTAATTCATATATAGACACCTAAATAAAGTTTTGCTGATTTTTAGAATTGCTGAGCCATCATCCCTTACTGGCAACAATAGGAGCTGTGTTATCTAAATATTTATTTACAGCTTCTCTTTGACCTTGTTCCCGGATCCATGCCCAATAATCCCATGCACTGGAGCTTATTCAGTGTTCAACCTTCTGAGCACATTTGAACAGCTGCTATTCATTAACAGAAAAAGAAAACAAAACAAAAAGAACCCCAGAACCTATAACTTCAGTCTGAGAGGGTTATTGTTCCTCCTTTTGTCTCCAAATGAATGATTTCCCTAAAATATATGTATGTCTGGCCCAGACCCAGGGCTTGTAATAAATTTTCTATGCATAGAGATATTATAGCCTTAAGATTCAATATCCTTTGCCCTACAGGGTGAGAAAAGGGAGCTTTATTCTGTTTGCACAAGAGTATATTCAGAATTCAACTCATTTGCTGTAAGGGCTGGAATGAACTTCAAGTGTTTCCTTGTAATAATGTACTTACTAAAAAGTTCCTGTACATAATTTTATGAAGCTTTTTGCATATAGTACTTTTGCTTTTCACCTTTGGAGCTCTGCATTATTAGATTCCAGGTGACCAGACTAGATACTATTTATGCAAGGTTAACATAGGTAAACCCAATTTGAATTGTATTTTTTAAGAGCTCAGAAAACTGACTCTTCATAGAGGAATAAAGAGGAGGGAAAAGGATCCATATCAGAATTATTAAGAAAAAATCTCAAACAGCCAACAATATATTATATTATATT
>NW_010197224.1:17726-28105 GCF_000695765.1 Mesitornis unicolor | reverse complement strand
GAAGGGCGCCTGGCTGCCCGGGGCGGGGGGGACGCGGTCGATCGCCGGCTCCGCCGGGTGCCTGTGGAGCGGTGGCCGTTGCCCGAGCCCTGCTAAAGCGCTGCCGGCGCCACAACAGAGGGGCCGTGACGCCCTCTCCACGGCCGCTACCCCTCCCCACGGCCACCCCGTCATTTCCAGACCTCTCTGCCCCCGGTGCAGGAGGAACCGCAGGCGTCGATGTATGCACCGAAGCGAAGGACAGGTCATGGACTGAGCCAGAACTGTGTCCGGGGGGAGGCTGTGTGCCTGTGGGCAATGCCCGACCCAGCCGGAGATGCCAGGGTGGACACCAGGAAGATTAACAAGTTTTGGGTTGGCTTCCGATCTGGGTTTTTCATGACATGGCACACTAGGAAGTGAAAACATCCAGGGAAGTCAAAATTAAGACGTCTCAGAGTGACTGAAGCAAAAAAGCCAAAAGTGATGTTTGTTTGCATCCCCGTGGGGAACTTGCAGTTAATGAGTCAGCTCTTGTTTTCCCATTACTTTAGCAACACACCACTCTGACAGATTCCTGCCTGGAGATCCCTTATGATCCTCAGTTCATTTAATTAACATCATGTTATCTGAATTGTGCAAACATTACTCACCGTAAGCTTTAAAACGTGGACCTGATTGCACACTAGCGTTGTTCAGCTCTCTTCCAGCATTAAACACAGCTCGAAGTTCACTTGGAAAAGTGGGAGCAATGACCTGTCCTTAGGGTGTTGTATTCCCGAAACAAAGACTTGGGTCAGAGAATGAAAACGCAAAGTTTCTCTGGCTTGTGTTTACGTTGTGGAGCGCTGCCAGAGGTTACTGAGGCTACCCTCTGAGTTATCCACCTGTCAGGAGCGAAGGCAGACACTGAGCTTTGGTGCCTTTATGTTCTTATTTCTCATTTTACAAAAAAAAATAAATAAATAAACAAACACAAAACCTGCTTTGGACAAATTATTCCAAGGAAAGCAAGTGTCACCTCAAGTGGTTCTTGCTGTGTATCCTCACAGAGCTCGCGTCTTGTCACCTGCTTGGGTTTCCTACTCCCAGCAGAGTGGCCAGGAGCACAGCTGGGGACAAGCAAAGCCAGTGCAACCTCCTCTATGTGTTCTGCTGAAAAAAGAGCCAGAAAAGAGGGTTTCAGTGCCATTTATTGTTAGGTTAGGCACCCACAGTTACTCCAGACTCTGTACTGAGATAACAGAAAGAACAGAAGATTTTGTTCTAATAACTTTGTAATGCAAATGTATCAGGAATGCAATGAGTGATAGCGGTGCAGAGGTGAAATGGAGCAAGAAAAGGACTGTCATGGTCCACCAGCTGCTTCATCAGAGAACTCCAAGGATATAACAGTAAAATAACACAGAAAGTTAACTTTTAGCTTTATCAAATTTGAAAAGGTCTTTACAAAATTTTCCACAATATAATTAAAAAAAAAATAATCAAAGTTACCCAGAGGCAATTGCTATCGTTGATTAGAGAGTAGCCGAAAAGCAAAGACCAAGAAAAGAAACAAACAGGCAATTTTTAGCATGGCAAACTGGGTTTGCTCAGAGGAGCATCATTTATTAATAATCTCTGGAGCAAAATTTCCAGATGGTAAGACATTATTTAAGTTACTTGAGACTGACTTAAATATGTCACCTACGTGTTGTATTTAGGTCTGCATGAGTTTAGGGCTGTAGCTTAGCTATCTGTAACTGAGAGTGTTAATCACAGTCCATGGGACCTTTCATTTGTAAACTTGGATAAATGCAGGATAGGGGATTAGGCAGTGTATGGCAGTCTGCTGCAGTCAAAGGTCCCTGGGCAGCGAGAGGAAGATATTGGTGACTAACAGCGATTGAACCTGCTTTTCAGGCTGAGGTCACAGGAAAAGGAAAAGCAGAAAGATAATAAAGAAAAAGATAAGGAGTTGAGGAGACACTGTCATCCATCAGGAAAACACTGAGAACAGTTAAATTTATTTACATAAAAGAGCACGCACATAGAAAATTCTTTAGATATATGGGATGGGAATAAGAAACACATATTGGGTCCTTTGCCTCATCAACACTACTCCAAACTGGGGTCAGAAACAGGCTGTCATCTTGAGTTGTGTTTTAGTCCCACCTTCAGCTCCTAAATTTCTCTCAAAAATCCTCAGTTTTATCCTTGCATTAAACTGATGTCTTAGTCCAACCAGAAAAGTCTGATGGTAAATCAAGACTTACTGAAACACAGACCCCACTGAAGATAACAGCTGAATGCAGACGGATGAAAGCAATGCCCAACCTCTGGTGACTGCAGCGGGCCAAGTGAACATCAGCCGGACAGGGAAGCAACCCTGGCTCCCGCAGACCTGATTTAGTCACATATTTTTCAAACCTATAGGCCCACACTTCCCTGAACTCCTCTCCTTTGATTTCAGGGCTGGTTTGTTTCTGGCTCTGTGAACTGTTCAATCACCCCTTTTTATATCATTTGCCAATTTCTGGACCAAAATAAAACTCCTGAGCTTTGCATTTCATCCTCTCTCCGTTGCCACATCTGTTTCTACTCAAATGAGCCTCTTTTTTTTTTTTGAAGTAACACAGCAGCTGCATTTGGATTTCCCTCATCAGAGCATCTTTATATAAAAAACTCTTAGCCATGAAAAATTATTTATATTTCAGGAACCCCTTGAAGTGGATTTTAAAGCTAGAGGGAAATCTCCTTTACACGGACATTGACGCAAGTCCTAAAAAGGTGACAATGACAAGCAAGGCCACAATGAATGGGTGGTGAAAATTGGCTTGGGAGGTTTGCAGAAGGCACATTGGAAAATTATTGTGAAAAGAATAATGCCTTGATGCCTTTTCTCTCCCACTCTGGATCAGAAGTCCAAGGAACAGGTGGACAAAAGGGTGAAGGTTGCCACGGAAAAAGCAGGTACCTGGGGATGTGCTGGATCTTCCAGCCATGCAGTTCCTGCAGAAACTTCAGAGTATGCTTAGGCTCCCTTTAAATGGGCAGTATCTATGCTCAGAGGATGTCCCTTGCTCTCAAACTCACAGCATTGTGATTTGTGCCCCTAAATCTCATCATTGCACTTAGAAGGCCTGGCTAGTGCCGCTCCTAGGTGGCTCTATCACATTTTGACTGATAGGATTAAAGTCTAGAAGAGGTGTCAGGAGATCTGCCAGTCCATCCCACACAACCTTTCACAACAGACATTGCAGGGAAGATTACAAGGTCTTTGTTGGTGGGGGAAAAATAATTTATATCGGCTTCCAGACCCTTTAGAGGCTTTAGTGGAGGTCTTCAGAAGGCGGATGGTTTTATCATTGGGCCAAATGGCAAGACCTGAATAGCTGGCAGGACCACTCGCTTCTCCTGGGTCACACCTGGACGGGGTGCACAGCTGGAGACGCGCGGTGCCGAGCGGGCTGGCCAGGGCTGCGCCTCGGACAAAGGCGGCCTTGTCCCATCACAGAGCGGGGAGGGCTGCGAGCCCTCTGCTGGCACCCATGGCTCCCTACAGCCCAGCAGCCACCAGAAAGCAGGGCCCAGCATCCCGCTCATAAATAAGGTGGGTTACTTCATTACTGTAGGTTAGATGCACAATTATTTTGATACCCTAAACCCTTATGAAGCTTTCCTATTACATTTCCTGTGTGAAGATCTGGGGACACATACAGTGGTGGATGACTGCTTTTATAACAGTTCAACATGCAGGCTCTGCAGCATTCAAAATTTTGTCAAAATTACCTTCCTCTACACAAAACATGATGGCTTAGTTGCACAATCTAAAAATCTCATCTGGAGATGACTGCAGACCTCAGAACCAGTCAGAAAGTTGTGCAGGGGATAACTTCAAGAGCCAAACCTACCTTCTTCAAAGCTTAAGGTCTTTCAAAAGTGTAACTCAAGGAAGGGGAATAATGATTTGCTCCTCTTCAGCACATCTCATGTGAAGCTCTTGAAGAACTTCACTGAGGATGCATCACCTACATCTATTTTACAGGGGGAACAGGGGCACAAAAAGCTACGGTGATTTGCCTGTGGCCCTGCCAAAGACAGGGATCCTGACACCTTCCAACCTCGGCTGCAAGGGCTTGCCCAACAGCAGCTTGAACTACCAGTCTTTCAGATCTAACCTGCCTGTTCAAAGCCTGGCTTTAACACAGCGATGGCTTTAATTTATCTCTGTTCAGTTCAGGTGTGATGTTTGTATGGATGAATCATATCGGTCTGAGCTGCAAAGTGCACATGGGAGGGTATGGCTGAAGCGCTAATATTCACAGCTGCCTTCTTGCAGCAAGAATAGGGTGTGGAAAGGAGCACACAGCATGGAAGAGCACTTGAACCCATGTTACCTCAGATGTGCGGGTTGTTGGTTAGTGCGTACTCCTGAAGACAAAGGGTGGTTGTGCTACCTCTGCATGGCCTTTTGCAAGCAGATATCAACCTGCTCTGCCCCATGCTCTGATCTGGCCGGATGAGAACCGGCTCTAATCCAAAAGCTGTGTAAGTGTGGTTAGCATGCTGCACTGCTCAAGCATCTAAGCCCAGCTCTCAACCTTTGCTTGTGAAAAGCTGTGGGGATACAGATAGTTGTGAGGAGAGCCATGCACAGGCTCTGTTTGCTCTGTCATTGGAGCAAACCCACCTCACTCCTCTGCTGTGCACCAGGCATGCACTTGGGACATGAAGATGTCTTTGCATAGCTCAGAATAAAAGAAGTGAAAAAAGAGCCAGCTAGACTCAAAACTCAGCCACAGTCTAGATCTACATCCCCAGTCCAGATCAGGGTCACAGATTAACCCCAAATACCAAAAGCTCAAAGTATATAAGCCCTTCTTACTCAGCATCCTCCAGCCTCCATCTCAATGAGTCATACCAGTTCATGCCAATGACACAAAAAAAGCTTTTCGTCTCCTAATGCTTGCAGCTGGCATTAATTAATAATTAAAGAGTGCTGGAAATGTGCACAGCTCACTGCTGAACTCAGGGCACCTTCTTCTTCTTCCCACTCGCACAAACCCAGGACAAGCCCTGGGGACCAGGGCACTACACCATCGCTGTTGTGAAGACTGAAAAGTTGATTACATCTTAGCAAAGAGCACGGGACTGGTGCAGGAGTTGGGAGAAATGTGAGCTCTCTCTGCATGGATGTCTCTGAAGCAATACAACTCTCAGCAGCTGGCGTCTGCAACCTCAGCTGCAAGAAAAATGATGGTCTTGTGTAGTAACCTTAACGCACGGGTTGTAATGCTGCCCTGGCAAGGAACGAATATACATTCCCTACTGTTTAGTTGGGTAGATTTTTTATTAACCTAAAAATCTTTATGTATACGTGTGTTGCCACCTCACTGCTCAGAGCCCCTGCAGATCATTAATCAATAATGTGGCAACAAGACAGCAGAAGAACCCAGACAAAGCGAGCACAGTGCTAATTACCGGGAGAAAGTCTTGCCATTTCGTGGCATGCTTTGGTTTTCCTCTTCTTGCCAGCTTTTGATTCATAAAAGTACTTTGTCTCTTTGCAGTGATTCCTGATCTTCTTTGATCCCTGTGTTCTGAAATATTAGCATCCAGACAGCATTCTTGTATAACAAGCGCTGCTTTGGACACTGTGATCAGCATAAGAGGAAGAGAGAGGATCTCTTCTGTGGGCTGCTGCTTTGGTTCAGTATGCAGGAGATTATCCTCTTGCTGATGCAGGCTGGCAGCACTAACAGAAGTGATTTCTGAGATGTGATTTGCAAAACAAGTGTATAAATACTTTGAAGCCACAGCAAACTGGGCAACAGAGCTGATAAGTCTGTCCTTTGCCAAACTGAAGACATACCTCTACCTCTGTTCTGACTCCATGCATACTGTGCTTGGGTATGACCCCTTCTTCTGTCCAGCAAGAGAGAAAATTCACATGTGAATCAATTTAGAGTGAGGGCATCACGGTGATAACAGTGCCATACAATATGAATGCACCTTCCCTGGACTGGCTGGCTCTGTGTCTCCCCAGCTTGGCCCCTAGCACATTGGGAGCCTGCAGCTGAGCTGAGGAAGATGAAGCAGGAAGGGAATACCAGGCATAAAAGATTGTCCTGGGCTTCCCATCTGGGGGGATACATTAAGCTTAAGTCAGCACTGAATGTCATGTCTTTATTTATCTTACCATAGAATCAGCCCTGAAATGCTGATACTGAGTGCTCATAATGTGCTGAGCCTGTGCTTTTAGGAGGATGGAAAGGGAAAAAATTGCTGCACTCTCCATGTTTCGTGACATGCTGTCCTTTTGCACAGAGTTGCCGGGATGTCTTGATCCATAGGAGGTACTGAGATTCCATGAAGGCCATAAGGGAAAATGTAGCTCTGATGTTCCTTGGTTTCCATCTCCACCCTCAGATTGTAACAATGGACGCTTGCCACATACCTGTTTTGTCTGCAGGGAAGACACCAGCCAGCAAGTAAATGTGGAGGATGCAGTCACGAAGCCTTGAAAAGCACCCATGGCAGCTGCCCCCCAATGCCACCTTCCACCTCCCCTTGCTGCTCTCCCAGCCCCAAACCATTGGGCTTTTGGCTGGTTTTGCCCACAGCAGAGCCCTTGGGACAAGGCTGCTGGGCAGAAATGCAGCCCAAGTGCCTCTACAAAAGCTTTCCTGGATATCAAAACACTGAAATCCACCGCTCTCACCTCAGGTGATTTTTATTTCATCGGGGCTACAGCCAGGCCCATGTTTATCTAAGCAAGTGGCTGTTAACCCTTCACCTGTGGTGCTTCCCTGTGCTCAGTCCCCACATCCAGCCCAGCACTGCCTGCACACATCTCTGCACACCCCACGGGAGCTGGGGAAGATGGGGGACACCAAGCCAAGCTCCTCACACCCTCATGCAGCAATGGAAACACGCTGGGACCACAAAGCAGAACTATCCCCTGGCCCAAGCTATGAGATTCTTGGCCAAGGGAGACCACAGCTCTGCATTTCCACTTGGACCAGAAGACCCCCCTTCAGGCAGCCTTACCCAACCCTTGCCCTCACACACATTAACCTTGAGACCCCCAGTTCTTTCCCTGGTCTCTGGCAACAGCCGGGCTACCCTTCAAGCCAGCTTTGCCGTCAGGGATCGCAAAGAGAAGGCTACCGAGAAGTGCAGTTGCAGACTGGGAGAGCTCAGCCTTTGCCCAGCAGAGGCCAGCACAAACGCAGTATTTCGGCAGGCTGTGCTCGCAGGGAAGTGGTGTCTCTTTACCTGACCTTCCCTGATTAGGAAAGAACCTCTCGTCTCCTGCGAGCCCTTATCTCTATACTGCTTTGAGAGGGCTTTTCAGTGATGGGCTTTGTAGTGCAACAGGAAGGCACGGACATCATACTTGGGTAGGAACAAGGTGCCCAGACATCACCCAATTTCTCTGCTCCTGTGCCCAGAAGCATCCCTTTCCCTTGAGCAGCAAGCAACGAGGTGCTCCTGGAGACTGGGCATGGCCAGAGAATACTCCCACGACGCTTATACTCACACGATGCTTCAGAAATGCCAGAGGGCGTGGAAATGAAGTTCAAAAGGAGAGTGGGAGGAGACAATCGAAAGCAATCAGGGATGACTGCCCTGGCCACCACCCTGCCCTTTGCTCCTCATTCCAGCTCATTAACAGTTCATTTGCTAACATCAGTGAGGGCCACGCCAGGAGATAGGCACTTGGCTACTTAAAAATCCAAACTAGCTGAGTGAGGAGCCTTGAGTAGAGGCCGGGAGCCTGGGAAAGAGAAGCAAGAGACAGCACCAGTACAGAAGTGATCTCCTCACACAGCCTGAACAGCCAGCTTGTGCAGCTCTGCAAATAGCCCTCGGAAAATACCTTTTTCTCAGCAACAGGTTGAAAGGGCTGGTGGCCCTCAAAGGATACATTGTCCCTTGTTGCTTGGGTGCTAAGGTCAGTCTCTCAGGGGAACCATTCTTCATAACAGAGAGACCACATCCGAGACATCTAACAATCACCAGAAGTAACCGAGAGGTCAAAAACCACTTGAACCATGCAGACATCTTCTCTGATCAGGTTTCTGAGAGCAAGACTGGGCAAAGTCAAGTCAGATTGGAAGATGTGTCTCTTAGCACCAACATACACCCTCAGTGTTTGGCCGAAATGGCTGAGAACGACGTTGCTTGGAGACCTTTTGGCTCACAGTTACCCATGCAGAGGAAGGGCACCCTTACTGATGATGCCAAGACGATTGTTTAGATTCTGGCGACGATGTTGTTGCAAACCTGTCTCCCAGTCTCACCACTTACCACTTATTTTCGTTCTGAGTCGCAGAAATAAGTCTGAGACGTTACCAGTGAGTAGTCTAGCAATTCTGTGGGCATTATGCAGAACCCCACCCAGCCTGCAGGATCTCAGACTTTGACAGCTCTGCAACAAAAATATGGGCTTCGTGTCTGTGTGGGCTTAGATGATACATATACATCAGGGTAGGGCCTTCTTTATCTGCAGCTAAAACCAAGCTTAGCTTTTTATAGCCATAGGAAAACACAAAGGTTGCAGCAAGGATGGCGGTTTCTCGGAATTGTAGCCAATGCTGTGTTTTAAGTCAGTGCAAACTTTGCCGGGACTCTGTTGCATCTTCCAGTGAGGAGCATGAGCCTGCAGTGCCTTGCACAGCAAAGCCCAAGCAAAGTAGCTGTAGTTTTTTTCCTCTGATTCTGTGCAACCCAGGAAGTATGGGAGCATCAGAGCCCTAAGGGCAAGTAAAAAATCCAGGAGCAAATGCACCAGAAGCTGAAGGAGCAGAAGCAGAGCCTGTGAAAACACGCTTCTCTAGAGCTGCAGCCAGTTGTGTCTCCTGGCTTAAAGAGCCAAATCCCAGAGAAATGCAAAGGAAGAGCCTTTGTCACCTGAGTGGCTCAAAGAATGGCCTGTGCTCTTGACGGCTACAATGATGGGCCAAAACCCATCTGGAAATATGCTATTTCCCTGTGCCTGAAGGAAGGGTATCTGCAAATTGGGTTCATTTCTCGATTAAAACCTATGTCAGCAACACTGCTTGTGATACCCTATGCTGAAAACATTGCAGCTGATGCTCCTCGGAGATGGCAGCAGTCCTGAGCCTGCTGGCAGCTGGGCTTCAGTCTTGTGTCTAGAGTGGGGCTGATAGGTGGACTGCTGGCTGGTGGGGTGTTCAGTGCAGAGACCACCTGTATGGACCAGCTTGTGTTTCCACTACACCGGACCCTGCAGAATTACTCTACTCTTCACAGATCTCTCAGGTTTCATCTGCATGAGGTAGTGCAGCAGCCTCTTGTGTAGCTGGAACTGTTGGAGAAGGGGAAACAGCACAGGCTGCAGCTACATGCCTTATAGCAGAGTGCCTTGGAGCAAGGGTCCTGCTGGGTCCTGCACACCCCAGCACAGCATCACCACCCTCTCCACACTGCCATGCTCCTGTGCTGCTGATCAAGCTGAAAGCTCCACCAGCCCACCAAGACCCACACGTGAGGTGACATGATAAGGCAGTGCACCTCCACACATGCAAGGGGAGCACGTGGAAGTCTGGCCAGCAGCAGCTGGGAGCTGAGAGGGTCAGCACAGAAGAGACCTGTGATGCTACATGGCACGTCAGACTCCTTAGCCAGGTCCAACCCTATAGCAAGGAGAGACCCATCTCCCTGAGGGACCCCATCACCCCACAAACCATTGCTCCTCAGCCTGCCCACCCCATGCACATGAGCCTCCCTTCTAAATGTGGGGCTCCAGCTGCTGGCCCTGGATTAGACACCAGCACACACAGGGCTGTTCCCTGGACTTCAAGCTCTCCCCTCGTGCTGCCTGAGTCCTCACTGTGTCATGCCAGGCCTTAGCAGTGGCTCACGTCCTATTTTGGAAACAAAGACAACAAATGCATTTTCAATCTTTATTTTACAAAAATAAACCAGTTTTGCCCTGGTACTCTGTGGCCCCCAACCTTCTCCTCTGCCCCTGCTCCAGCTCCTCTCCCTGGAGCTCCAGCTGTTGTGTGCCGCTCCCAGCTGTCCCCATGGTGGCAGGGCCAGCCACACTGCTCCTGCCAGCATCTCCAAGGAAGCACCGGGGAAGGGGGTTGGTGATCTTTTGCAAGTGCCTCTCCTCTTCCCAGGATCCAAGCTGGAAACCGCCCGAAGATGCCTCCTGGTGGCTCTGCCATTTCTGCACAGGGAGCAAGTCTTAGGCAAGTCACTCAGAGTACGCACTTTGAGAAGGGGTGTCTGTCCCTCCTCCTTGGGTGGAAAAGCGAGCCCCACGAGGTTTGTTCTTGCCATCGGTGGAGCCGGCAGGCTGCTGTCCCCCTGGCCGGCTCAGTGCTGGAAGCGTGGGGAGCTGATGTGGGGCTGGTGGAAGGAATGTGTGGCATAAAGCACTT
>NW_010197224.1:0-17657 GCF_000695765.1 Mesitornis unicolor | reverse complement strand
CTTCATCGCCTCTGTCAGCTGCTTGATCTCCCGGCGCAGGGCAGCATTCTGCCTCTCCAGGTCTTCGCTCTCCTGAGGAGACAAAAACCGCAGGGGTTTCCTCAGCGCGGGAGCCGCAGGGACGAGCTGGGGACACGGAGGTCGCGGTCCCGCGCGTCTCTGCCCCGCAGAATTTCCAGAACGAGACGTTTCCGGTAAATTCGGCACAGAGCCGCTCGCCTGGGCAAACCCCACTCCCTCAGCGGGCCGGGCCGGGCGCGGGTGCGATGCCGGCGGCCCCAGCCGCTCTCCCCGGCCCCGGCCTACGAGAAGTGACTGTGGCGGGGTCCCGCCCCCGCCTTCTCGCTCCCTCTCACACACACGCACGACGCCCGGCCGCTTCCCGGGCCGCCCGGCCGAGGGGGAGGGCGCGCTGAATAACCGCCGTCTTTAACCAGAAAACCACCTGCCACAGGAAACCTGTCATTGCCCTGGAAAGAAAAGACTCACTGCTTCCTGCTAGCAGCCGGGGAAACCAGCGGCACGGTGGGGAGGAGGGGGAGACACTTGAGTCAGAAGAAAAGAGAAACCGAGGCCTCAGAAGAACTGAATTAATACTGTTATTAATGAGAATAACAACAAAGGGGTTAACAGTGCTGCTCAGCCTTGTCTCAATGATCTCTCGAGCATCAAAGCCTTTGCTGCCTCCACTGCTGCCAGCTCCAGGCTGGAGCATCCCGGGCACCAACCGACCGTGGAGCCAGCAGCCTGGGCAGGACCAGAGGAGGGAGGGAAGATGAAGCACCAGGTTCTGCAAACTCATCCGAGACAGCTCAAGTGGGACCCAGCACTCTGAGGCCCTGGAAAGCTGCACCACCACCTTGGCAAATCGAAGCTGTCACCTCTCTGCTCACGCCTCTGCTGCCACACTGACTGCTGACTGTGCCCGCTCTCTGCACACAGGCTGAAAGGTACCCAGCAGTTACAGCAGCTGTCACAGGAGGAGCTCACGCAGCAAACGAGCATCTCTCAGACGTGACTAAATGCTTTGGAAATCATAACTGACGTCGAACTCAGGAGCTGACGGGAATCACCCAGGGGCTGGGAGCCCCAGCTTCCCCGTGACTCATTCCCCTCAAAACACAAGCTATGAAGCCATAGGGCAGGTGGAGCTGCTGGCTCCTTTCATACCACCATAGCTCAAGCTAAGCCATGCTTTTCTGGGCAGAACCACGTTAGAGAAGCAAAGTTCCTGATGCAGAGCTGGCCAAAGGCAAAGAGCACTCAGGGAATGAATGCAGGAGCAGCACGGAATCACTGTTTGCCAGGAATTGGAAAAACATTAGCAAAACTTCACCACCCGTCCTCTTCTTGCCTCTCTGCATTTCTCCAGCTGCCAGCCAGGATCGTCTCTGTCTGAACCAAACTGGACTTAGCCTTTTTGCTCCCATCTCCATGGGAAGGCAGGGAGCATATGCTGTCAGTGCAACCTGAGCAGTAGTAATCTCGTAAGCAAGTGGTTTGTCACCTGCTCTAAGAAGAGCAGCCCAATAGTTCTTGGTTTACAGCTAGGCAGGATTTTCCTGGAGGAGGATCAGAGCCCACATCCACCTCTAGCATTGCCTTGGAGAGAAGAGCACCAACCCCAAGGAAAGGGTGTTTCTTCACCTCTCAGGCACAGTTGCCCAGTGCCATTGCTGCTGACAGATGTAATGCAATCAGCCTAGAGCCATGTCAGCTCTAGAATGATCATCAGCTACTGAGGAAAGAGTGAAATCTCTGTCTTAAACCCAGCTCCAACCACGGACTGAGGGCACTATGTAAGAAGGAAGGTTCAGGACTGGCTTCTCAAAAATTCTTCTCAAAAATGGGGTTCTGGGGGAATATGAAGACCACTAAGTCAAAGGATGTTTTTTGAACATGAGCCCGACTACTGCTTTTCAAAGGGCAGCCAAGCCCAGTACAGGGATAAAGATGGTCTCTGCCCAGTGCAGGCTGCATGTTCTGCATCCTGCCCGCCAGTGGCCCGAAACACACAGGACTGCACTTACCAACGTGTCAAATGCAAAGAAGCCCAGCTCCTGTGCTCCAACACTGACCACACACTCCTGTCCACACACACACAGCCAGAAGTGACCATCCCTCCTGAAAAGGAGAGACTAATTCTTCACACTGGGAGGAGCCACAATGGTGCCCACGGTGTCACAGGAGGAGAGTGGGACAGCAGGGTGAAACCAAAGGAGGGAAAATCCATGCTAAATGACAGGAAAAGCCGCCAGGTACTGTAAAGTGTTCAGATGTAGAAAGGGATACAAGCACTACCATGGACACATTAAAAAATATTAGAAAAAGGTTACGATTTATTCATCTACACTGAAGAGTGTCTCAGGGAGCAGACCAGAGGAGATGGCCCATTTGCCTCCACGTTGCACCATCATCCATACCAATGAATACAAAGCGGTACTGTCTCAGAAAAGCATCCTTGTACGCTGCTGCACCACTGCATAAGGGATGGCATGAAGCACAAAGCCAAAGAGAGCCAGCCCAGGTGAGTGTGTGCTTTCAAAGAGCTTCTGACTGAGCTGATCAGAAGAGGTTAGGAAAGGAAATGGGTTAATGTCAGACCGAGAGATAGAGATGGATTCAAAACTTCTGCAAAACGAAATGCTTCAGTGGCAGTCGTCCTGGGCTGTGCGCTCTTGCTGCAAGCGCTGACTCCTACATCCTGCCCTGGCCTCACTTTTCCTGTCCTGCCTCAACTGAGCCTCTCAGCTCCAAGTCCCCAGGCGAAAAGCACGTTGTCCCCTGTGTGAGCCCCCAGGGACAGGGACAGGGAAGGGTGGGAGTGCTCACCAGATGCAGCGTGTCTGCTTTCTGTGTCTGCCTTAGGCGGCTCTTCTGGGCAGCGATGCGATTCTTCTCCCTCCTCTGGACTTTCCTCATGTCATCAGAAGAGTCCTAGGGAAACACGGCATGGAAATGAATGGGCCATCCCCTCCCTCACCCTGCTCCTGTAGGGCAGTAGTGGGAAGGGGACACAGCAGATGATAGCATCATTGAAGCACAGGATGTGAGATACACACTCTCAGCACCAGGATAAAGCCATACCCCAGGGGTGTGTGATGCTTTTGGCATCCCCATCACCAGAAGGGGAAAGTCTGACATCCTTGGGCATTCAGGCACAGCTGAGAAACGACCACACTCCCTTCACCAAGACACAGGCCTGAGATATGGCTTGAGGGACCAGAGTAAGGACCTCTCTACAGGACAGAGGCAATGTACAGAAACCTTTTCCTTTCCCTGTCTCTCTGCGGGGATGCGGCACTGCAGACATCCCAGCTCCATGGCTGGACCATCTTTTCAGAGATTCAGCCTGTGCTTTCCTCCTTTTATCCCCATAGGTCTCACTCCCTCTCCATCACTCTTCTGCCTCAGGCTTTATTTGTTGCAGACCCTTACAGCACAATGTGGCCCCTGCTTTGTCAGAGTGCTTGGTTTCTCCCCAGATCTCATTTGCTCCAGCAATCCTATCTCTGTGCTTGCTTTTTTCTTGAACCCCTTGGGCAGGAGACAGCACAGGTCCCCAGGCTCCAGGTCACAAGCATCATGCAGCAGCCGTTCTCTGCTGAGATCAGGTCCTGCTGCTGCCTTCTGACAGTTGAAACGGTCACACAGACTCTTTCATCTTCTATTTTCATATTGCACTGCCTCTTCTGTGGACTCTCTAACATTCACACCACCGCTTCTCCACAGGACTACAAAACTCAGCCACAGACGTTATCTTCCCAGCCCATCGGTCTGTCCACATCCTCTCCCCCTTCCACCCCGCCCAAGATCTATTCTTTTCTTTGAACTTAACCGTTTTATCCTCACCTTCAATACCCTAGAAACATCTCAGATACAGCAGCTCCCATGTCCTGCACCAAATCCAGTCCCTATCCTTTGGCAACCCCTGTGCTTTACCTCTTTCTCTACCAGGATGTCTCCCCATCCCTCGTTGCAAACCCAAAATCATCTGCCCTGATCATCCCCAAGATTTCTGAGCAAAGTCTCAGGTATTTGCTGGTGTTGCCAGCACTAGAGAAATGGCAAATGACAGATACAGTAAGGCTTAACCAGAAAAGGTAGTGGTAATACCTCAGCCTTGTGTCAGTATCTGCCGGTAAAAGACCTACCATTCAGCTGCCCTGTCCAACAAAACAAAATTCCTCTGTCAAGCATTACTGAGACAAAAAGCCTCTGAGGCTGAACAGAAAAGAAAGCAGACACAAAGTGTCAGGGCTTTTCTGTGTCCCCGAGTGCTGTCCACGGCAGCGGGAAGCAGCCAGGCTGTCCCTGAGCCATCCCGGTCCATGGCGAGGAGGTGCACGCTCAGCCTCCTCACCAGAGCACCAACTCACACACCAAAGTTTCCTCCCTGCCCAGTGTGCACCACAGAGCCCACTGTGCCCAGGGGTCCCAGCCCCCCAGGTGCCCCTGACATAGTTCCAGGTATCCAGACCTCCTCTCTCCACCCATACCCAGCTCAGCAGCCAGGGTTCCTGCTGGGGCTCTCTGCTCAGCCCCACATCCCTCTCCCCACAGCCGTTCCTAGAAAGCCCTGCCACACTGCGCTGTGAAAACGCCAGCGGTGGGTGCCACCCCTCCTCCTGCCCACCCATGGCCCACTCCAAAGGACTCTCCAGATGGGGAGAGTGGGGAAGGGTCCCCGCTTTACCTGCTTGCCGGGAGGGGGAGACTGGCTGAAGCTGCTGGAGTCGCTGCTGTCGGAGCTGTGGGGCATGGCTCCCGTCTCTGGCTCCCAGGGCCTCTTCAGCTTCCTTCGTGCTCTTGGTGTGCCTGCCTTCTTCTCGCTTCCCTTCCCTCTCCCCTGGCCTTCTCTGTCCCCGCTGTGATAGCCCTTGGCTTCCCAGCTCTTGCCTGTCCCAGAGGCACACGCTGTCCTCCTGCCCCACACTCTGCCACTTTCTCTGCCTCTCCTCTCAGAGCCTCTGCACCTTTCCTTTAGGTCTCGGCCTCCTGTGGTTTCTCAGAACCTCGGGGATGTAAGCTGAAAGTCACGTGGCCGGAAACTTTAAGGCAAAGAAGAAAAGTTACAGAAGAAGAAAAAATTTAGAAAAAAAAAAAGAGAAGAAGAAAAAAAAGCACATCTGGGAAAAATGAGCTTCAAAATAGCCTGAAAAACCCCCGAAAAATACCTTCAGGCAGTTGAAAAACAGCGAGATGGGTTTTCTCTGAGACAAACAGCAGTGATGGAAAGGAAGAAAAGCCCCGGCTCTGGCTGCGAAACCTGGACCCTCAAAGGAGGGCAGTGCGGAGGTGGTGCTGCCGGGAGCCCCAGAAATTCCAGGGGTACGGTGTGCCGTGCCAGCCCTTCGCAGGCAGGAGGTCGGTCCAGCCCCGGGCAGCCTCCATCACCCCAGCCCAGTGGGGAAATTCCCAGGAAGCCACCCACGTCCCCACAACCCACGCGCCCCCTCCCACCACCCCCGACACCATTGACGCGGGTCCCGGAGAGAGGACGGGTACCTCAGCAGGTATCACGTAAATGCTGTTTGTGCAGATTGGCTCCCGTGTGTACGATGAAGCACCAGTCCCATCTGAGAAGAAAGGCTTGGGATTGTAGAACATTTGGGCTGGTTTTGGGAAGACTGGTATTTTCTATAAGGCAAAGCTCTTTAGGACTTTAAATCACGCATTAGTGCCTCACCACTGGTCTGTAAGGGGAATATCAACCCTGGCACACAGATTAATAATCCATGGACCTAGAAGCTAAACCTGAGACCTAATTCTCACTCCACACTGTGGTATGAGCTTGGCTGCATCCCAGGGGATATGAGACTGTCACGTAGGGGTCCCGACTCCCTGCCTCCTCCCCTCTAGCACCCTCTCACCATAGCTGGCACTAGAAGCTGTGGGACAGGACTATGGGGAGACAGGAGCATTATGCCACGTTGAAGGTTGTTTCCTTGCTGTTCTCCCCCTGCCAGCATCCAACTTGGGCAATGGCCCATTCAGATGGCATCAAAGAGAAGCTGCTTTGCATCCGCTTGTTTCTCCCCTGGTCTGTGCTGTGTGGGACTACTTCAATCCTTAGTATGGGCCTCGGTAGGTGGAAGATGTGCAAGCAGCCCCTGAGACAGCAGTGTTTCAGGAGTGCCCTCAGGGTACCGCATGCCAGTGGCTCTGAAGGTGACAGTGCAGGAGCAGGGAGTGACAAAGCAGGAGCCATTTGCTTTCTGATCTGCTTATGTCACCAGAGCCAGTGGGGTTAACCAGGGCCATATGCCAATGGGCTCTCCATCCATGGACTGGAGTATACATCTTCTGAGAAGCTAGGTTCTTGCATGTACTGTGAAGTGCAGATACAGAAATAGGTGTGAACCCAACCACAGTAACCCACTCCTGTGGAAAGCAGCAATTCCCAGTTCCCACTTACTGGTTTCCATTGCATATTGGTGTTTTCGTTGCATTTCTCCTGCCTCATGCAGAAGCAGTGAGCAAACCTCAGCAGCAGGGCATCAGCAAGGGCACTTGAGGTGCAGCTTTGGGTTTGCAGCCTTACTGCAGCACAGAAAGCGCACGTGCAGAGGATCACATGCTCAGAGCACACTGCAGATTTATGTGGTCATTGCTGGCTTTTTGTCCCAGCCCTGCTGCTCATGGAGCCAACACAGGGGCAAATATGGCCAAAAGCAAGAACTGTTTAGGGAAATGCTACGATCCCACACACTTTCGAAGACAGTTGCAAGGGTTTGCTTGCTCAGCATGAACCACCCTGAGGGACGCTGTCTCTTGGCAGAGCAGCCTCTCTGTAGCAGGCCGGGCTCCTCTGGCATGGCCAGTTCCAGGAATTGAGCAGCCAAAGGCCCCGGTGGGGCCAGGGGCTCGTGGTGCATTGAGTTCAGGCCTCCCAAGTCACCAGCTAGTGGCACAGCCATTGAAGCATCCATTTGCTCACTGCATCGCTACACTTCCTCTGAACTCTGCAACCCCATGCAGCATTTCCTTTCCAGGAAGCACACTGCTGGATTGCCACTCTCCCAAGGAAACCCATGCTCTCTGCCAGTGACTGGTCTCAGAGACCGCCTGGCCCATCCTGCTCTACAGGCTGCTGCTGCGCAGGGAAAAATATCCTTGTTCCATTACTGGGCAAAGAAGCTGAATTCCTTCTTTTTGTGTCTAACAAGGCTGGCGGCTGAAGGAGGTGATTGGGAAGGCGGGGGTATGTTGGCCAGAGGCTGTGCAGGGAAGCTGGGTGTCGCGACAGCAGCTGGATGGTCAGTGCAAAACTGGTCAGAATGTGGCTATGGCAAAGGCTCTTCTTTGATCCACAGGAAGAAAGTTTTGAGCTGTGACCTGCTTTGCCCAGAGCTGGGCTTTTATTAACAGTCGATGGAGAAGTCTCAGGAGAGAACGACATCACCAGAGAGGGTTTGGACACTTTGTCTTGCTGAGTAGGAGTAAGAGAGCATCCCTCTTCCCTCCTTGCACGAACACGCTCCTCGCCTTCAAGCTGGCTGTGATGCTAATGAATTCCTGGCACTTGTGAGCAATGAATAAGTGTGCTGTAAATGAGACAGTGTCTCCTGGTGGGAAGGTGGGCAGAGCCTTCACAGTGCTACCTGGCTGGGCAGGACCCACGTTACCTCCTTGTAGGCAATGCCCAGTGCTGTTCCTCCAGACAGAGCTGCGATTCCCCAGCTCAGAGCAGCAGAAACCACCCATGTGGCTTCACCAGCTCATGGCTTTCCAGGTGTGGTGCAGGCACAACATGGGGACCTGATGTCCAGCTGTCCCTCCCCAGCCTCTCCCTCTGTCCTGCTATAAGGGGGAGCCTCAGGGGCCAGCCTCCTGATCTCTGTGCTTGATTTAGGGGAGTAAATTTACACCATTTACATCCCTGACTTTCTCTTTTGGATCATTTAGGTTTCTTGATCTTAATCACACGAGCAGTGAAATCACTGTCAGAGGCACTGGATGAACTCACAAGGGTTAGGTTACTGCCATAGTAGCAGCTTGATGGAGCAGGGATATTTGCAGAGGTTTTTAAGGGAAGGATGGGGCCATCAGGTTCTGTGTTGGACCCTTCTGGATAACAGCAGGCACTGCTGAAGGGAGCCCTGTTCTCTCCAGGACTGCAGGGACTCTGGAGGCTGGGCTTAGTGTGATTGCAACTGCCAGAGAAATGGCTTGAAAGCAGCAAGATGCAGTTCAGCAAGAACAAATGCAAATGTAAAGCAAAGCAAGATGTAGGTAGAAGAACTGGGGAATAACCAACCAGGCAGCAGAATGGCAGGGAAAAATCTGGGGGTTGCAGAGCACCATCAACTGAAGCTTTGCCAGCAACGCGGAGGTGTTGCACAGAGCAGAGGAGATGACTGCCCTGTGCTGCCTCTGCAGGGCCAGGACCCACTCAGAGTCCCAGCTCCAGAAGCAGAAAAGTCCAGAAGAAAACAATATGAAGGATAAATACACAGAAATCCTGTGCTAAGAGAAAGGAGTGAAGAACTTGGGTCCATTTAGCCCAGAAAAGAGAAGTCTGGGGGACAGAAAGTGGGTGGGGAGGAAGGAGCAGTCTTTAACGTGTTGTAATGGAAAGGGTGGTCGGGGTTTTCTGCGCAGCCAGCACAAGGTAAGAAGCACCGGGTCCAACTGCAGCAGGAAAGGTTCAAGTCTGAGGTTTGAAGCAAGATGAGGTTAGGAAGACCTTGGGATGGGCAATTCAGGAAAGTTATGCAGGCCACTTCATACGAAGTGGCTGGGAACAAACCTTTGTCAAAAAGGGTCCAGGTTGAATCCTGCCTCTGTAGGATGGGTTAGAGTTACATTTCCAGGGTTTAAATAAGGAAAAAGTAATAATAAAAAAGCTACTAAGACAGGCTTCTCAGAGCTCAGAGAGAACATGGGGCACTTCTCAGCCTTATCTGAAGCCAATCCCTTTGCCTCTAAAGCCCAAAAAGGTCCCTACATCCTACCTGTGCAAACAGCTCCCTCAGCACCAGTGGTTGCTAGAATTTCCTTGCAAACCTGCTGCTCCATCCCACTCACCTGCTGCAGGCTTACAGCAGCAACATTCAAAAATGCATCTCACCCCATCCATCGCACCCGTCTTGTTTGCATGCCGATTCAGTGCATAGTGCTATTTAAAAATCCAACCTAGAGCAGCTACCAACTTCAGCCTCCTGTAAACCACCAAGGTTGCTTCTGCTTCGCATGTAGCATTTTATGCAAATAATTTCTTACAGTATCTGGACAATCGCAACAATTTGCTTATCATTCCCCACATGAGTTTGAAGACTTCTGTGTGGGATTCGGTGCTGATAAGAGATGGTGAGTGAACGGTGGTGTCGGACAAAGTCCTTGCTCTCTACCAGACAAGCTTCTGCCATATCCTGCTGTGTCAGCACGTGCTGGTCCTGTCTGTGACAGGATGGCTTGTGTCCATCACCAGGGCCCTTTCATCTCAGCTGAACTGAGTATGAGTGCAAGGTCATGATAGGAGAACTCAAGCTTAGTCCCATAAATTCATTCTACCCAGCAGAGAGCAAACACCCATCACACGAACACTTCCAGTCTTTACTGGGCGCAACCTGGCAACTTACAGGAAACAGGTACTTTACACTGCACATGTCTGATAAATGACAAGGGCTGCAAGTCAAGCACACAGAAGTGAGGAAATCCCAGAATTAGCTCCCTTAAGCACACTGTATTTACACCCTCATGCCATGTAACATGCTATGCTCTATAACTGCATGATCCACAAAGGTTTCTTCACTGGGATGGCTGTGTTACCTTCATCGCTGTCCTGTGATCAGAGCCTGCTCCAATGTCCTGCTTTGCCATTTCCTCACAGACTCTTTCTACTGCTCATCACTTCAGCCCTGAATGCTTCGGGGCTATTAATGAAGCTGTTTGCCCAGCCACCTTTTCAGGTGTGGGGGGTGGAGCTATCCCTATTTAAAAGTTGCAAAACAAGAGGCAAAGAGAGATTTAGGTCATAAGATTTAGGATGCATTTTGGACACCTAATTTGAATCAACTAGGATCTAGCATTTTAGTGGTTTTGGCTCTACATAGGACTTGACTTAACCAAACTCCTGATGTCTGTGACTGCAGCTGCAAACTTTTAGCACTTCTGTAAATTGGCCTCAGCAAATGAGGAACACACGGCTGCTGCTGTGAAAGCTCTTGCTTGTGCGGCTCACCAACTCACAGAGTAACTTCGAGGCAGGGGCAGACACGGACACAGTTCTCCAGGGAGGCACTGAGCATATACACAGGAGACCCTCCTTTCATTCTGCACTCCCTTGCTTCACTGACTGGACAGGAGTTTCCCAGCCCTGCTCAGAGAAGAGGTAGTGTAGCTGACCTGCGCATCATTCCCTCCAGCTGAGGTCCACCCTGGGTGCTGAAGGGGTCGCAAGGCAGGGTCAGTGCAGGACATGATCGTATGTACAAGAGAGCTGAAGCCAGGCTGGCCAGGCAAACCCATTTCTAGCAGTTTCTGTCTCTTCAGTACTTGGTTTTGCCACTTCTATCAGGGTTTTTTGAATGTTATTAATAATGCTTTTTATGTCTATGTTTTAAAAGAAGGAAACTATAGAAAGAAAACGACAAATGTTTTAGCTTTCCAAATATGTACATAGAGCTCCAGGTAGCTGGGGTCTGTCTGACCCTGCTGGAGCAGGAGAGCAAGCCTGGCCAGAGCCCCCAGCTGAAGGGTTGGCAGGAGGTTGGCAAGGTCCAACACATACAGGAGTTTCAGTCTCAAGACACAGATGATTAGAATTCACCCCGGGCTATTGAATAGATAAACCAGTCTCCTTCTCCTGTCCTGTACGTATCAACTGGTTGGGTAATTCGTTGAGCAACCTCTAATCTGTTCCTGGCAAGGACTTAGCAGCTCATGATCAAGTACTCAGATGTGCACTTACACAACTCTCCAGGTCAGCAGATCGCAAATCCTGGTAGAGTGCATCCATTTAAGGCCAAACTTTCACTGTTGTCTTCACAGGCCCTGTCTAGGCCAGAAATGGACCAGACCACCCAGCCACTCTAGACACATACACTGCTTGGGGCACTGAAAAGTCTCAGCCACCAGATGCCCCCCCCAGTCAACCAGGGCTTCTTTGCTTCCGCCGCCTGAGGCCGAGTCCACCGGTTGAACTATCCAAGCGCATGGACGGGGCGTGCAGCGGTGCAGATGTTGTCTGACGGTTTGACTCATCTCGGTGGCAGTCTCGTTCGGTGATGATGGGGAAGACCCAAAGAGGAAGGGCAGTGACCCGTTTAACCAGAAGGGCTGATCCACCCAGGGGTAGACTTACCGGTGCTGGTGAGGGGGCCATAGCCCCAGCTTCCTTCATGCTGCCCAGCGTGCGCATTTCCAGGCAACACAAGAGCAGGAGGGACGCGTGGCTGTCCAGCCCTGCCGCTGTGGCAGCAGGACCCAGCCTTGGGCCTCTCTAGGGCTGCAGTGAATCCAAACACAGCCACCAAGCAGCTAAAATTGTGCTCCCAGGGGATGACTGCAGCCTGACAGGGCATTTGATGTTCACTGGGCATTGGTTACAGCCATGGCCCATGGCATGGGGGCGGAGAGAGTGAATGTATTTGTGGTCACTTAAATTAATACGACTCTTGAGTGTGTTACGTGGCTGCTCCATGACTCTATTCAGAGAAAAACGTTCTTCAACACCACCCATCACCATCAGATGTATTCAAGCCTCCCAAGGACTGAGTACAGCTTATTTAGGGTATATTCTTGCAGCTAGACTCCAAGACACCCATCTCAGCTGGAGATGACTGTGAGCAACGCTCATGCTAGTAACATACTCCCACCGCAATGGGATCTGCTTCAATTTTGGCTTAGGAGAGTGTATGCACTGGTTCTCCCTCCTCCCTTCCTCCTCTATTTGGTGGGAACAAGCACTTCCCAAACTCTTTGGCTCACGCAGCGTGGGTGGAGGGGGCGTGCAGCACGAGTGGCTGTGCTGATGGGCACATGTGCAGTCAGCGTGTGCCCGGGGCGCGCGTGGCACTCGTACAAGCGGTGCTGGAGCACAGCGCGTCGGAGGCAGCACGGGGGAGGACAGGCAGCGTGGAGCAGAGTCGCTGTGAGGGGGAGGGCAGGGGAGCTGTGCAGAAGGTACACTTGGCACCCGTGCAAGTAGCGCTGATCGGCAGTACTAGACCAGCAGAGTTATCCAAACACGCACAAATGTGTACAAGTCCCATCTGCCCGGGCGCTGCATTGGCACGGACTGGCACAGCCGCCAGTTGGCACGCACAGCCCTCGCCTGCTGGCAGCTCTCCGGGAAAGAGCTCGTCCCAGAGGGGGCTGCTAGGGGGTGCAGCGGCAGAGCTGAGCCCTTGCCCCACACCCGGTCCAGAGCCATCGGCCGGCTCAGGGCTCCTCATCGCCTTTTTGAAAGAAACACGAGGAGGGAAGGTCATGGTTCACCACCTGGACGCAGGAGAGGGACTGCTTAGTGCTGGCTACTTCAGAGAGCTTGTGAACCCCTAAAAGTTCCCCAGAGCAACAAGTGGAGGGAGGGAGAGGGGCAGTTTCAGATGATCACCAACCCTATGCTTCCCACCCTCTTGTTTCAGTGCCCCAGAATTACAGAGATGCTCCTTAACCAGCCTCCCCAGGCACGGCTGCTTTTCCTACGGCTTTGGCAGTGGCTGTCAGTGCCCAAGCCTGCAGGGTCTTGGTGACACATCAGCCCCACTGGTGCTTTGGAGGTGGGGTGAGGAAGAAGTGCTGCACCCTAAGCTGTGCCAGCAGTGCTGCTGCAAGGCCCTGCCTTGAAGAGCCAGTCCCCCTGCCGTCACTAACAACTGCCAACACCAGCTTCAGAGAGGGGACAGAAAAAAAAGACAAACTCCTTCCCACCCTTCTTTACCTGAACCTCAAAGCAGGTATCCAAGAACCATGCCATCTTCTATCTTTTTTAAGCCAAACTTTTTGACTTGAGTTTCGGGTATCCATGTTTTTTGTATCAATACCTGATCCCCTGTGAAGCTGTTGACTCACAGGGCATCTCATCCACCTGCACAAACCCCTTCGCTGGCTCTGTGAGAAGTGTGTCAATCCACCAGCTTGAAATGAGCTGTCTTTCCATTTCTTTGAACATCTTGTGAGGGGGTGAGCAGAGGAACAGACTTATCGCTAAGCCAGGCATTGCTCTGCACATCTCTATCAAGCAGCATTTCACTGGTTTCTGCTCTAAACTAATGGCACTTCTAGTCTCTGCATAGGGAAATTTTCCTGCAGCCTGAATTTAGGTCAGCACCCATTGTTGGATGTCTCCTGCTTTCACAGTGAACAGAAGCAAACACAGCACCCCAGAAAAGCTGCTCCACAGCCATCTACGATGGCATTATGGTTATAAAGGACAGATGTGCTCTTCTTCATCCCATTCGGCACGCAGCCTTCCTCCTTTCTCCACAGCTGCACAGTGAGCAGGACCCACCAGGTAGCTCTACCCTGAATTGCGAGCACAGCCTTGAACCCATTGGCACTCTTGCCTAAACCACTGAGGTGCCAGCTGGCGCTTAGGTGTGCTCCAGAGCACGGCTGGGAGAAACGCTGAGGTTCTGCTGCCCCAGCGTTCAAACCCAGTCACCGAGCAGCCCCGGTGCTCTCAGGCCCAGCGGGTGGTTGCTATCAGGTAAAGAAATATGCCCCAAATCCCTGCCTGAACAAGGCTCTGTGTCACACGCAGAGTGGCCCAGCAGGGTACACCAGCAGCTTGCGTTGCTCCTAAAACTTGTGCTCATGAGCCAGCGACCTGCAGGTGTCCTATAGGCAGCAGAGTGGGTGTCTGCAGCCACATTTAAGTCAAGTCTGCACCTCTCCCTCACAAACACAGCGAGCACCTCATGCCTGCACCCAGGGGAGTTTGTCTGAACCAGTGAGTTCAGTTTCGCCAGCCTTTTACGGTGGCAGCATGGGTTGCCATCGTCCTGCCTGGAGGTAATATGGGTCCAGCACGCACCAGCACCTCGACTTGTGGAGCCACTCATCCATCCTCTGCTGGTGGAGCTGGTGTATTAATCAGGCCCCTGTGCTCACAGGGAAGGTATGCACAGAAAAAAAGGGATGCCCCACTCGGCAAACATCTACGTAATGCAGCAATGACTCTGCCTGGAAGCCACAGAGTTTGCCTCTGTTGCAGAAGCCGGTAGCTCACGTACTGAAAGGCTCTTGCTGATACCCACACCTTAGCTCTAGTGCAATCCCCTTCTTGCTGTCTGCTCACTGGGTGCTCAGCACCACCTTGCAGTGAGCTGTCAGGAGACATTTCATCCTCAACCAGAAGCTACGTGTTCGCCCCCTCAAAGGCTCCACTGGATTTCGGAGCTCCTGGGCCTGCAGCAAAGCTTTGCTGCCCACTTCCCTGGCCACCTCAGCACAAGCAGGTGTCCAGCAAATCCAACCAGCCTGGATGATGCTGCTGGATTTGGGGCTATGGCAGAGCAGCAGCAGGAACTGCAGTGTCAGGAGTCAGGACTTCCCCTGACGGCGCCACAGATGACAACTCAGCAAGTTCATTCTGCAGAAACCAGATAACATCAGCACAAGGTGGTGGTTACTGGCAAAGGATCCTGTTCCTGAAGCTTCATCTGAGACGTGACAGGCTGCAGTGAAACCTCGTTGTTACAGACCCAACCTCTGCTTTTGCTAAGACTCACATAGGCTTCTGGAAGTAACTTTTTGCTGTTATTTCCTAGGAACTCCAGCTTGCAGTGCTGGTAGCCAGGGCTGGAAAAGCCCATCCGCTTGATAACACGGGGCCTTTTCATGTAGCAGAGTCCCTTGAGCTGGAAAGGCATGTGGAGCTGTCAGTCCTAGCCATAGTGACCCACTCCTGTCCCAGGGGACAAGAGTTTCTCCTCCTCCCTGGTGGAAAAAACCTTTCCCCAATTCTCATGGCACCTCACTCATGCTCTGTGCATGGACAGCTGGACACAGGACTGGAGAGAGGAAAGCCATTCCTTTACTGATGGGGCACTGAGAGCCTGTCTGCACAGAAACATTCAGAATGGCTCAGCTATATTAAACTTGGAAGCAACTGAAGTCCAATAAACCCCTTGGCAGATGTTCTTCAGAATTAAAGAGGTCTTGGTACAAAACCGGGCTCACTCCCACCCCCCCGGGCAGGTTTTGCTCACACAGAGCTTATCACCACGGGCAGTCATACCTGCTGCCTGCTCTGCCAACTGCATCTCCTGGGCTGGAGTCCACTTGAGTCAGTCACTCCACTTCAAAAAGCCAAATCAGAGCAAACCCACTTTAACTCAGCAGCAGGACTGCTGGAGGGTTTTACACCACCACACTAGCCCTCTGCTTTAGCTAATTTGGATTAACCTCTTGCATGCCCTGACAGACAAACCCAAAGGCTCCGTGATGTTAAGCTCTCTCATCCCACAACCGCACAGTGCATCTTCAGCCAAGCTCTGACCCAAACTCAGCCCCAGGCAATGCCCAGGCTGCAGAGCTTGGTTTGGGCCTGTGCAAGCTGCTCTGTGCCTCCTTACCAGCCCTGGCCCCAGCTCCAGCCCCATCTCCTCCTATGCCCTCTCCCCACATGTGTGGTGAGGAGGTGAAATGTGCCTGCCCTGGGCAGGAGACCCAGCTGGGTGCAGGCAGAGCCACCGAGGCTGCCATGGGCACCAAGGCTTGGAGAAGCATCACAGGCACCAGATGCACTTGGAGTTAAAACCAGGTTACAGTGGGGGAGCCAGTCCGAGCAGGCTGCTGCTCCCAGGCCTCTGCTCCAGGGTGTTCAGCCTCAGACAAAGGCCAAACCCTGATGGGTGCCAGCCATTCCCGGTGGCCCTGCCCAGCAAGAGCTAAGGAGACCTCCTGGCTGCAGGGAAGGGTTTCTTCCTCAGACAGAAGGGGTCGGTGGCAGACCCACTACCAGCGAGCTCCCTGCCAATGGGGCTGGCTACCTCTGACAGCACCCACCCCGCCTGCTTCCACGTTGCAGCTGGGAGATGCCCTGGCCACCCCACCACCTGCATGGTGTGGAGAGGCTTATGCTTTTAACCAGGGACAACTGATCCAACCAGCTCTGCCCTCTGGGGCAGCTTCCTGAGCCCAGCAGGAGCACAGTGCCTCCACAGGGGCAGGAGATGCCCATGGTCCCATTCCCACAGCTGGTGCCTGCCTCCCACCAGCTTGCCCTCACGCTCCAATGGCTGGTAACCAGCGATCACAAATAAGCCAAAAACGCACAGAGGGACAGGGAGCCAGGTGATACATTGAGGCTCAGGGAAGCAGCAGGTTTTTTCTCATTTCTCTGCGATCATTCTGGTGATCCAGGAGTTTACCCTGGCTCCAGTCTTGCCACCCACCCATGGGCCGCACTGGTGCTAGTGCTGCTCAGTGCAGTCTGGCACCCATGGTAATCAAAGCAGTTTCCGTATCTCTTGGTAAATATCAAGGCTGGGGATTTTTGGGGCTTGTTTTCCAGCAAGTTGAGTAGAGGAACCAATAAGGACAAAGATAAATGAATACCTGCTGCCCTTGGCTCAAAATGAAACAAGAGAGGCAGGTCATTGGCAAAGGTTAGTTAATATCACTTACTGCAGTGTCACGGAATCACCCTCAGCCCCTGCCAAGAATGGCAGCGGAGGCAGTTTTTCAAACACAAAATGAGAACATGACTGGCCAGGGGACTGGATGCCCTTGCCCCCAGGGAAGCACACAGAGCCTGGCACCTGTGGGGGGACAGTGGTAGTGACTGGGGAGAGGGTGAGAAGAGGAGGTAAGGAAGGGAGCCACAATCAAGCTTTGGGGAGCACAATGGTCTGCTCATCTTCTCCAGGATGTACTGGTTGTGGGAGAGAGGGCTGAGGAGCTGGCAAGACCATTGATCCTTGTGGGAAAACTGGGTTCCTGCTGCTCATAGGCCCCGGCACTTGCCAGGGGTCTGGCGAGAAGGTGGCAGTCACGCATGAGATTGGAATGCTCACGCCAATCTACAGTAACTGGACCCTCAGACCATCACCATCACTGCCTCTGGCCTGGTGCTCTGGGGCCAAGTGGCACCTACCGTGTCCTGAGGAAGAAGATGTGAGAGTGGCTTTGCAGAGGAAACTGGGGGTAATGTTTGAAGAACACCAGGAACAGGCATCTAAGCAAAGGAAATCTGCTTGGGCTCATCTCCCTGGGCTTAAAGGAAAATATGGTATCATGCCCTGGGGAAAGCTCCTGGTTGAATTGGTGCGTGAGGGAAGGAGCACAAGGGTTATGACCTGATTGTGGAACTCACAAAGCAGGAGATGGGCACGTGTGGGAAGGGCCTGCTGACACCCCAGGAGTTACGGCTGGTGGTCCTGGATGTTGAGCCACCTCAGGCGTCTTGCAACCCTTCCCTGGGCAACCTGTGCCAGTGTCTCACCACCCTCATAGCAAAAAGTTTCTTCCTTCTATCCAATCTAAACCTACTCTCTCTCCATTTAAAATTCTTGCCCCTTGGTCCTATCACTACAGGACCTGGTAAAATTTCCCTCTCCATCTTTCTTATAATATTGGAAGGCTGCGATAAGGCCTCCTGAGAGGCCTCCTCCTTCTCCAGGCCGAATAACTCCAGCTCTCCCAGCTTTTCTCCACAGGAGAGGTGCTCCAGCTCCCTACCCATACCCGAGGGCTTCCCCTGG
>NW_010197223.1:4921-18435 GCF_000695765.1 Mesitornis unicolor | reverse complement strand
CGGTCTGGGATTCTGTGATTCTGTGATGTAGTTAAGAGAAAACCCAAACCTAAAGAAAACCCCCACAACACGTTCTTAATGTTGGAGGTGGCTTTCTCTTGAGGTGTAATTTGGTTTGAGGGGGTGTTGTACATAGACTGTGTGGCTGAGTCGTCTGCTGCTTGTGCAAGCACCCCCAGTTGTTCTCCATGAACCGACTGACTTCAGGATACTGAGGGCCATGGTAACTTAAAAGTGATGAGTCCAAGAGATAAACCGTATATAGTAAAATCAATTTTATTTCCGATAAGCCCAGCCTCTCTCAAAGCACAGGATCACAAAATGATTTCAGTTGATAAAGACCTTCAAGATCATTGAGTCCAGCCATCGATCCAGCCCTACTAAGTCTGCCACTAAACCATGTCCCTGTGCACCACATCTATCTGGCTTTTAAACCCCTCCAGGTATGGGGACTCCACCACTGCTCTGGGCAGCCCCTTCCAGTGCTTGACAACCCTTTCAGTGAAGAAATTCCTTCTGACATTCAACATAAACCTCCTCTGGTGCAACCTGGGGCCATTGCCTCTTGTTCTGTCGCTTGTTACTTGGGAGCAGAGGCCAACCCCCACCTCTCTGCACCCTCCTGAAGTACCTGAGAGTTGTTTCCCTAATTAATTGCAGCTCCAAGTAGCATAAGTGTAGAAAAGTCTTTAATATTTGAATAACAATATGAGTGATTAGAAGTGTCATACTCGTGATTCTCCTCCCAGAGTGGTTCTGGGTGGTCTCTGAGCCGTTCTGTTTAAATTAGTGATTTTCCAGCAAAGAGGCTGACTTGAGCAGCGGAGGTGTAGCTGTTAAACGCTTGGAAGCTGGCATCCAGATCCATTCATACTGATCTAAATGACCCAAAACGTTCCAGTTTTGCAGAATTAGTAACACTGGAGGAACTGTTTCTTGTGTTCTTTTCATTTCCAGCCCCTAATGAGAACATCCAGCTACAAGAACTATCCTTTCTTCTCACAGTTTTGAATCGCCGTTCCTCACCGCAGCATATTTGAGCAAGAAATGCAGAGGTGGGGGAAAAAAACAAGACGGGGTGGGGTGGGGGGGGGGAATTAGTCAGCTTTTTGTTCTAATCCTCCAAAGGCTTGATTTAAGTTGTGTGAGGAGGTTTTGGATCCCCGCTCTCCAGCAGGATGTAGGGGTTGAGAGCTGTGAGCTATTCTAAGTGTTTTTGTTCTTGCGTGTTTGTAAGCTGAATTTGTGAGAAAACATGGATGAGAATGCTCCCAGTGCACCAGCCACGGATCAGAAAAAGCAGTGGGAGAGGAAAATAAGCACAACCACAACTGGTTTCCAAAGATGACTAATCCTGCAGCCCCAGTGTAACCTCCAGGACAGCGATTAGCGCTTGGCTTTTTCTTCTAAATGCTGGAAAAGCTCTCTGAGCTTCATCAGCCGAGCTGAAAACCAGTTCAATACATGTACACTGATGAAAGAAGATATTAAAGTTTCCATTTAATGCTCCTGCCTCACATGCTTGGTTACTTTAAATACTTCTAGGAGCATAATGCACGGTATTGGAGCTCATCTGTGTTCCTTATCAGTTATCAGAATGAAAGAGGTGAAGCCAGTTTTGTAGGTAAGATAAAATAAGGTAGCTCAAGGAGACATGACCCGTCAGACCAATGTTAGTGTCAGGAATAGCGTGGTAGGGTTTTTTTTGACTTCCAGTTGGTAGAAAATTCAACCCTAACATTCAGCCCTTGCATGGGTTGAAGTACAGCCCAGCGTAGTGGTCTTTGAGTAGTGAGCCTCAGAGGAACCTGTGCCCTCCTGCTGCAGGACTTTACCCTAAAATATATTTCCTATGGCTCCCAAAGTGCTTTACAGTGCAGTTGTGGCTTTGCCTTGGTGTTCATTTCCAGCAGGCAGTTGTCCTTGCGTTTTGCTCTTTGTTACAACTGTGGTAAATGTTTAGCCGTGCTCATGGTGGTTTCAGGGAGTCTCCAAATGGCTGAGGTTGGAAAGGATCTCTGCCCAGGTCTGTGTCCACTCGATTTTTGATATCTCTAAGGATGTTCCTTCCACAGACTCTCTGGGGAACTCTTTTTTTCTTACGTATAAAAGCAATTTCCTGTATTTCAATTTGTGCCCATTTCCTCTTGTCCTTTCTCTGGGCACCACTGAGTCTGGCTTTGTCGTCTTTGTACCCTCCCATCAGATATTTGTGCCCATTGATGTCTCCTCAGGCCTTTTCTTCTCAAAGTTAATCAGTCCTAGGTCTCTCAGTCCCACTTTGCACATCAGACACTCTCATCGCTTAATCCTGTCTGTGGCTTTTTGCTGGAATCGCTCCAGTATGTGCTGGGGAGCACAGCAGTGCAGATCACAGAATCCCAGAATGTGAGGCGCTGGAAGGGCCCTGGAAAACTCCCCCAGTGCAACCCCTGCCAGAGCAGGATCACCAGAGCAGTCCCACAGGAACACGGCCAGGGCTTTGGGTGTCTCCACACAAGGACACTCCACAACCTCTCTGGCCAGCCTGGGCCATGCTCCAGAACCCTCACACTCACAAACTTTGGCCTCATCTTCAGCTTGAACCTCCTGTGCTCCAGCTTGGGACCATTGCCCCTTGTCCTGGCATTGGCCAGCCCAGAGCAGAGCCTGGCTCCTTCCTCCTGACACTGCCCTTTCCAAATGGAGACCCAGGAATGAGGGCACCCCTCAGTCTCCTCTGCTCCAAGCTCAAGAGCCCCAGCTCCCTCAGCCGCTCCTCAGCAGGAGATGCTCCACTCCACTCCCTCCAGCATCTCTGTGGCCCTGCTGGACTCTTTCAAGCACTCCCTGTCCTTCTGGAGCTGAGGGCCCAGCACTGGACACAATGGGCTTCCTCAGTGGGCTGGCAATGCTCTGCCTCATGCAGCCCATGGTTCCGTTGGTTTTCTTTACTGTGAGGGTCCAATGCTGTACATTCAACTGGGTTTCCACCATCACCCCTAGATCCTGCTGGTTGGCCCTCAACATCCAGGACCTGGTATTTCCCTTTGTTGAACTCGATGAGGTTTCTGTTGACCTCTTTCTCCAGCCTCTCCAGGTTTTTCTCAGTAGCAGCACAACCGTCAGGTGCATCAACCTCTCCTCCTGGTTCTGTGTCACTTGAAAACTTGCTGAGGGTGCTTTCTGCCCCACCAGCTGGGTCATTCATGAAGATGTTAAAGAGATTGGCCCCAGTAGCAACACATGGTGTCCACCATGGGGTCCACCACTCGTGATGGGCCTCCAGCTGGACTTCATGCTGCTCAGTGTAGGTCTCTGAGCCCATCAGGCCAACCAGTTTTCTGGCCACCTCCTTGGCCCCTTATTGAGCCTTGCTTCATCAGTTTGTCACAACTTGGCGCAATCTGAAAATACTGTCATTATCTTGATTTTTCTTCTGAGGTCCATTGTACTGTTAGTATGGTCAATCACATTTCCAAATTGCTTTAATATCCAAGTAGTTTTGGCCTCTGATTAATCCAGGTTACACCAGCAGGGTTGTAAAAGCTCATCTTTCCGTGCCTTTGGTGGCCACCTGGAGAAATTTAAATTCAAAAAGATAGTTGTATGTCCCTGGACAGCCATGTTGTGTCTCTTCTGAATATGTGTCTTAACACTTTTTTATTTGGTCCCGTGCTTAAACTCCAACCCGAAGTGGAGGAGAGTGAACATCTCAACTGATGCGGGTTGTACTTGCTTTTTAGATCTGTATCAAATAGAAAACTGTTGGTGTTTGCTTTATCATCGCATTAATTCTGTTCTTGGAAGCGTTTTTTTTTAATTTGGGAAGAACACAGAATGACCTGGAACATCACAAAATCTTGTCTTTTAGAAAGTACATTTTGGGGAGGGCATTTTTTAATTCTTTTGTTTTTTGGGGTATTTGGGAGGATTTTTCAGATGATAGAGGCAGGGAGAATTCCACAGGGGAAGAAGATGTATAAAACTGAGTGGGAGGTAAAGCGCAAAGGCACAACCTCTTTTCTCTGTGGGAGTGAGGGTAATTTCCAAATAGATTGAAGACAATGTAAATTTAATTACTGTGCAACTTGAGGGACTGGGACTTAACAGAAAAATATATCATGTTGGTTTTGAAGATGGAAAAACATTGCACAACTGCAAGTGTGCTGAAATGAATCATTAAATCAAATCTGTATCAGTTTTCCCACCAATGCTGAGACTTGAGTGTGTCTGAAGGCAATAAAATAACTTGTCTTTAGCATGACTATACCAGCAGTGAATAAAGTAATTTGCAATGACAGTATTTATGGGAAATAACGATCTTTTTCCTACTGACAAAGTAATGAACAATGACTTTGAAGTGTTAACCTAAAGTGAGATCTGCTCTCTCTTGCATAAGGGCTCTTGATGCCCCTCTAATGTTTCTAAATTGTGCCAGTAACGACTGCAACACCTTTTTTTAACTAAAAAGCACAATTAACGGGCAGCCTACAGTGGAAAATAATGGAATCACATTTTAGCTCTGTCAAAGTTGGTTACAACATTTGCTGAATACAGAAAGTGTTTTTCTAGAAGATGAAGGGACGGTCAAAGGCAAAGCTCCTTGAGGATGCGGACAAACCTTTTCCTGCTGTGAACCACGGTGGTTTTGATCGCTCGTGTTTGTCCTTTCTGAGCGATGGAGACAAAAGTTGGGTGAATTCAGTACATTTTCCCTTCCTTAAAGACTTCCAAATGATCTCTTCCAAAACCGTCCTCTTCCTGCACGGATCAGTAGCGTGGAGCATTTCAAACTAATATATTTCTAAAACTGTTGTGTAGATGCTGAAGAACCATGGTATGTTCCTCAGTTGTGTATGCCACACACAAGAGTTGCACTTATAACCATTACAGGTCCTTGCTCTATGGTTTGGGGTTTTTTAAAGCCATGGAACAAGGGATAGAAAATCACTGAACTCTCCAAATTTAGGATGCAATTTTAGGAAGCGCAGCTTTACTGTTCATAGTAAAAATGCATGGAAAATGAAGGAGATGAAAAGCCCTGGCGTTATTTCTAATGCGCATGTAGGAATGAGCACGGATGTTGTTGAGGGGCTCCAGCTACTAAGAAGAGAGAAGTAAAGGAAATAAAGAAAAATGTTAAATAACAGGAATTAAGGAAGTGCCGTGGGCAGGCTTCCCAGGGCGCTGGCGCAGCGCTTGCACTGCACTGGGCAAGGGCAGGCTGGGGCTTCCTAAAGCCAAATTAACCTCCACGCAGATCATGAACTGTAGCTTTTTCCACAGTGAATTGAATTCTTACAAAATGCTTCATTATCCCTTGTTTTGTTCAGCATCCGCTGCTGTTGGAGGCTGGCTGGGTATTGACATCCCTTAAAAATATACAGATTACTGTTCTTGATAAATGTTTTCTGCCGATGACATGGCTATTTTCCAGGATGAAAGGACCTATTTTTTAATTTCCTATCTATTTCAACATGAATTTTCCTTTAGAAAGAGGTTTATTTATGACTGGCTATGTTTTGCAGAGGTTTATATCTAGGTATTTAAATCCACAGACCCGACAAAAGGGATTGATGTTGACATTTCCATGAAGGATGTAGACAATTCTTACTTGTGATACTTATTTTTAAAGTGCAGTGTTGTTACGCTGTTACAGGAACCGTTTAGTAACAGAGATTAAGCTTGATCTTGGCGTTGGAAAGTATTTAATATATTACATTATTTTACATTATCCTGCTTTTTAAAAAAATTTCTCTTTCTCAAGTGCATTCATGCGCCTCTGGAAATTTTTCAGCATTACACTCTCTTATCAAAGCGTGATAAAGTGTAATACACTTTTAATATAAAGCTCCATGTTCCCTTTGACGTATTTCATGTCTGACTTGATTTATTCAGAAAGGAATGCAGAGGTAGAATTTGAAAACTGCCTCCAAATTCTGGATTTGCTGGTTTGAATACGCACGCCTTGGGAATTGCTGTTTGTGTACCAAGGAGGAGCATCCTTCTGAATAACTCAACGCTTTTTAGTAGTGCAGCTCAAACTATACATCTTTTTTCGTGCCTGGAAATGCAGTTAAAACTAGATTTTTGATAACTAAACCGGCGTGGATGGAGGCCCTCTGCTGAAGAAGGTTGTGATGCACTCAGGTCCGTGTATGATGTTTTACACACTTACTGCATTAAAAAATCATTGTCTTGATCAATACTGAAATTTCACTCGAAGTTTAGGGAATAATAGATTAAGGTTGTCTGTGAAGCTTTAATTCAGCATCTTTGTTTCAAAAGCAAAGCCACAATCTTTAATTAAGTGATTGAGCATTGTTTTTTGTTCTGAATGTTGTATTATTCACTGCTTTGTTTTTTTACTTTGTCTTTATTCCCTGTGTGGCCTCGGGGCACACTGAACCCATGCCATCTAAACTCTGTCCGGAAGACAAAAGATACTCATTTCCTTAATTACAGATATTTTTTTTTTAGATCCTCTGGCACTCATAAAAGTTGCTCAGTGGTTCACAAATACTCACAAAGAAAATACAGAGTATTTATGGATTTGGATTTGAAAAAATATACTAGACATGATGAGCAGTTACGGAAGTTATCAACAGATACAAATACATTGTCTTGCAAAATTTTCTTCCCTCATGGGGTTTTAGAAGTCTAGAAATTATCTCATTGTCCTGCAAGGGAGTCCTTGCATCCAAGCTTATGTTTGGAAGCACATCATGGTCTGGTTTGAATTTCTGGTGATTTCTGTAAGGTCGTTAACATTAGCTTTACTATAAAGTCCAAATAGATCCAATTGATTTTCTTTATTCCCCCCCAAAAAAAATGTTTCAAATTTAAAATTTGAGAAGTTTTATGTTAGTAGAGTGATTAAACTAACTGTGGTGATTAGGGAGAGGCACATGGGTGCTTTCCATGACCCTTAGTGGGATGCTGTTAGCATCACCATGGAGAGAGGAGGATGTGATCAGGAAGGACACCTGACCAAAGAGAAGGTGGACATGAGGACACCAATAAAGCTCATTCCTGAGGAGCAAACAATGGCAAAGAGACTTTTGCATTGGGCTTTGAAGAAGAAGAAAGGTGAGGAAAAGTAAATTAAAACATAAGGCAAAACTAGTATTGTTTGTTTACAGCATGATCACAGAATCCCAGGATGTCAGGAGTTGGGAGGGCCCTGGAAAGCTCCCCCAGTGCAACCCCTGCCACAGCAGGATCACCAGAGCAGTCCCACAGGAACACGGCCAGGGCTTTGGGGGTCTCCACACAAGGACACTCCACAACCTCTCTGGGCAGCCTGGGCCATGCTCCATAACCCTCACACTCTCAAACTGTGGCCTCATCTTCAGCTTCAACCTCCTGTGCTCCAGCTTGGGACCATTGCCCCTTGTCCTGGCATTGGCCAGCCCAGAGCAGAGCCTGGCTCCTTCCTCCTGACACTGCCCTTTCCAAATGGAGAGCCAGGAATGAGGGCACCCCTCAGTCTCCTGTGCTCCAAGCTCAAGAGCCCCAGCTCCCTCAGCCACTCCTCAGCAGGAGATGCTCCACTCCACTCCCTCCAGCATCTTTGTGGCCCTGCTGGGCTCGTTAACCTTGTACTGGGGATCCCAAAACTGGACCCAGTTTCCAGCTGTGACCTTCCCAGGGCAGAGCAGAGGGGCAGGAGAACCTCTCTGCCCTCCAACCACCCCTTCTCCTCCACTCCAGGATGGCCTTGGCCTTCTTGCCCACCAGGGCACATTGCTGCCTCCTGGGCATGTGCTGCCACCAGCACCCCCATGATGCTGTGTCCTCCTAGTAGCTTGGTTCTTGTTCCCCTGCTTCAGTATTGAAACTCAGTTTTATAAACTTAGGTCAAAGCCATGATATTATTTCCAATGTTCAAAGGAGAAGAAGTTGGACCTTAGGTTTTATGGCAGTGCCCAAGGCCAGGTTGGCCGGGGCTTGGAGCAGCCTGGGCTGGTGGAGGTGTCCCTGCCCATGGAGGGGGTTGGGCTGGAAGGTTTTGAGGTCCCTTCCCACCCAAACCATTCTATGGTTCTGTGTCTTTTTAATTTTCTCGTTGTTGTTTCATTGTTCAGAACCTGCCTTTGGGTTTTTGGGTGGGAGTTTTACTCAGGCTGCTTTCTCCAATGATTTCCTCCAATTCTCACCCACAGAGTTTTGTCCTAATGCAAGACAAATGTCTTCTCGCAGCAGCTATGAAACATTTCCCACTCGGATTGAGAGCAAGTGGGTAACATTGAAATGTTATGGACCCTGTTTCCCTTTCAATATTCTTATAAAATATTAAGAGGGCAAACGGAGGAAACATTGAAAGGAATTGTGTTCATGTCTCGAGACACCTATGGCAGGTTCAGAGATAGTTAGATCAGAATAAACCTTATAATTAGAGCATTACAAATATATATTTTGTTCATCCTGGACTCCTTACATTTCCCCCCATGGCTTTAAACCTTCCTGAATTTAGTTTGCTGCTTGCCACTCTCTCTGTTAAGAGAAAAACAAGAGCAGATTTGCATGGAGGGGTTACATCCGTGGTAGATCACAGTCTGGTTATTGAGTTTGTCCTTGGATCCTGGAGTCATTGGTTTGGAGAAGACCTTTAAGATCATTGAGTCCAACCATAACCTGTTCACCACTAAACCACATCTCTGAACACCTCATCTCCCCGCCTCTTAAACCCCTTCGGGGATGGGAACTCCACCACTTCCCACGACGTGCAGGTAGGAGGACGTTATTTCTAGGTTGGCCTCCTCGTCCTTGCCCGTCTCTGTCCTTTCAGTGGAATTACGAGGATGTTATTTGGCATGGGAATGAAATTATCTGTAGGAGACTAAGATACACTGGAAGGTTTTTACTCCTTTCTGTGCCTTTTACTTCTCTAGCGATAGGAGCATCCATTTCCCAACACTCCTTGGAAAGCGGCCATGAGCTGCCTGACAATCTGTGCCTTCAGTTGAAAATTGCATTTTCCCGCTCTCTGCAAATTAAACTCTGGGCGTAAGCCCAGTAAATATTTACTTTTGCCTCACCACATCAAATTCCTTGCTTCCATGTTTTTTCTGGTATCTTTGTCTCTTTGATTCCACTTTAACAGGAAATCCTGTTTGCTAATGCAAAGCCTCCATTAATTGTGCTCAGTCGCCCCTGAATTTGCTTATATACTTCTGCCATGAGTGTATGATGTCTGTGTGTTGTTCCAAGTATTAAGAAGAAGGTTTCTTTAGGAAACAGAATTTGGAATGTCTTTATGGCATGTGAATTCTAGATCTCTGTTCATATGTAGGCAGTGGTGGAGGAAGAGTACTCTTTAAAATAATGAGCTTTTATCGTGAGCTAAAGATATCTTGAAGATCTCTTCATTTATTGTGATCAAGCAGAGGACTGTAGAATTACAAAAACAGTCTTTAGTGCTTGCTGTTTTATAGGACATTGGGATAGAAAGAGTCTGTTTACCCAGCTTGCATTAAAAGCATTTGTGATGCTTTGGGATTTGCTTTTTGGTTTTGCCCTGTTTCCAAGGGCATGCAAACTCACATTTTTGAGAAGGCCCTATACAAGAAAAGTCAAAAATTGTCTTGATGACCAACCAGCAAAGTCAGAACGTGGCTATACCAGCCTCACATGGACCTTTGGCTACCTGGGGGAAGCCCTTTTCATTCCCTGGTCCTCTTTGGTGAGTAAGTCCATCAGTGATGGCCATACAAACCATTTAATTTGCATATGTGGCCTTTGGGCAGACTGCACTCCCTAAATCTCTTGGTTTCACATCATCTCCACAAGCTAGATGGACCTAATAGCAAATACAGCAAAGCTTCATACAGCAGAAGTTAGTCACACTTCGCTTTACAAGATCGGAAAGAGAGATATAAAGTACAAAGTATTTAGCAATTTGATATCTTAATTGGTTACCTTCTCTTTCCTGGGATCCTAAATGTCTCTCAGGCATCAGAGTTGGGTTCATGTAAATAAGAGCCGTGTCCCTCCATGGGGTCAACTGCCCTGGAGAGCCCTTGGAGTTCTCCACGTCTGTTTTCCCTCGTTATTTCTATTTATGTGCCATTACAGCTTGGATAATTCAAATGCAGAATGCCTCGAGGGCTCTTCAGTAGACATGGGCATTTGGGGAATTAGTGATTTTCCTGCACTTATTCATGCGAAAGGGATTTCTCCCAGGGTTTGGTTCTAGAAGTGCTTACAGATCACTTCTCCATCGCCCACAGAAAGGCTGCTCAACTGCGCTGACTGCGCTTGCTTGCAACCAGATCCAATACAGCACTGCAGAATAATTCATTTATCCTATTTCAGATTAAACCGTGTAGTGTATTTGCTTTGATGTGACCTCTCTGTGGCCATACATGAACCATCCATCAAGCAGATGAGCAATTCAGGTCCTTAGCTTGGAAATACCTGTGTAGGCATCTTACCGAGTAGTTGAGTGGAGTTCTCATGCCATTGCACTCCCTTTCTTGCTGTAATTCATTAACAGTAGATCAAAACCAGCAAGTGTTCCTTACATATAGCAGAATTACGGTACGATTTTAACTTTTAGATACCAGGCTTCAAACCAAAGGTATTTTTAGGGCTTGCTGTATGAAGGAGTTGTGTTCTAATGTGATTGTGGCATTTGCACACAGATTTTTGTGCTTAGGAACATGGTCCAGGGGCGGACTTAGGGCTCATTCAGTGGTTGGACTCGATGATCTTTAAGGTCTTTTCCAACAAAACCCATTCTACGATTGTAAAATCCTATTGTTTAAGGAGTATTTGCATAACATGGTTTCGGTGTTTGGGGCTTACATTTAATTCTTTAAAATTGAGAACAATAGTCCATTTGGCTCGTATACGAGAGCAGAGAGAAGGAACAGCACGGAGTATTGCTGAATTGTTTGAGAACATTCATCATCGAATTTTTTGATCTGTGGTGCTGTTTTTTTGTCCTTCACCAGATAGTGCTTTGTATCTGTGTGCTGTTTGGTCTGTCTGCAGTGTACTTCTGGACTAGGACAGTGAGGAGAAAAGATCTGGAATGTCTGAATTGTCAAGCTTCAAATGAATTACGTTGAGCAGTGCTTTAGTACTCAGGTAATTCTGTAGTCGGCACTTACAGAATACTTCAGAATATTCAGATGATTGAGGATTTTTCTCCTCGAGAAGCTCACTAGTGATTTGGGTTGGGAGGAGTCCAATGGGACTGGTATTGAGATTGGTATTGAGATTCTCTTCTTTCCTCCCGGGTCTCTCCCTCCTCTCTGCTATGGCTGGGACAGTGTAAATAGGAATTTATTGTGCCTCACACCTGGCTTGTCATTGTCCAGAGCTTTCAGAAAGATTCAGTTTTTGGCAAAATCTAATTTTGTGTTTACTTTCAAATTCTAGTTTTAATTCCCTCGTCTTTTTAATATTTTTTTAATTATAAAAATTCCGTTTACACGCTAATTTCTTGTATGTGAGATGTATATTTTATGAGCTGTTTCAGCCTGCTGTAAATCAGACTTTCTGCAGGACTTGCAGCTTATTTTTTTCATGACTGTTGGCTTCTGATTTTTGGTGGACCAAGAAGAAAGTTAAATGAGTTCCTCCTGTTGGCTTTTTTAAAAATCTACAGGCTTTGTGGAATTGGCTTTTTGAAAGCGTTAAGTTCATGTATTACTGGTTTTAATTTTACTGTGTGTGCAAGTAACAAATAATCAAATGACTTGTATTTAAGCAATCATTACTGTTTAGTCTGTAATCGTTTTTTCATTGATTGAGGTTCAGCCTTGTGTTCAGTTATAAACTTCATCTGTGCAGAGGGAGTTAAGAAACCAGTGATTTTTAATTCCTGAAAATCAGAAACACAAGACCTTGAGGTTGTCGTGGTCCTCACGGTTGAGCTCATCCATGGTGGGATTTGATGGTTCGCAGTGGGAGCCAGCTGCTATTTCATCTTGCTGGTTTTCCAGCCTAGGATTTCACTTGCTAAACTTTGGTCCATAAGTACTTCTGTGAAAGGGAGGAGGGTTGAGGTTCTAACACACTTTCATTGTTCCAAACTTAATTTATTATTATTATAAAATGTCCATAGCGGGTGAGATCAAAGGGCTGTTGAGCTCCATAGCTTGGCCGACAGTTGATGGAGAGAAAGGAAGAAAGAGGAGAAGTATTGTGGTAGAAAACTTCATGTTCTTGTCCACCTGTGCACCGTGACCACATGTTATACATATTTTTCAATTTTATCTCAGTTTATTTTTAGTGGGGCAGAATTAGAAGTGCCCAAGGCCAGGTTGGACGGGGCCTGGAGCAGCCTGGGCTGGTGGAGGTGTCCCTGCCCTTGGGGGTTGGACTGGGGAGGCTTTCCCACCCAAACCACGCTGTGATTTGGTGAACCTTGTTGTAAAACATTGTTGCCTTTATTTAATTGCATTATTCATGCTTTAAATATCAAAATAAACTCCCAAACCTTACAGGCACTGGAAATGTGACTGCTGCAAAATCACACATGTCCTTTAGAAGGCAACATTTGTCAATGATAAAAGATCTTTATAAACTAAATTGCAAATTCCTTTTGTGTTTCGTAACTCAATCTGCTCTGATCCTATAAAAATGTGCATAATAAGAATTGAGCCACTTGGTGATGGAGCTTTACATCATTTTGGAAGGAGGTTCAAGCTGAAGCTGAGGCCAAAGTTTGTGAGTGTGAGGGTTCTGGAGCATGGCCCAGGCTGCCCAGAGAGGTTGTGGAGTGTCCTTGTGTGGAGACCCCCAAAGCCCTGGCCGTGTTCCTGTGGGACTGCTCTGGTGATCCTGCTCTGGCAGGGGTTGCACTGGGGGAGCTTTCCAGGGCCCTTCCAGCTCCTCACATTCTGGGATTCTGTGATTCTGTGAACACCACTTCTTTCAGAGCTCCAAATTCCGCAGTTAATCACAATATTTCCCCTTAATTATTTTCTGTCTCGTTGTAGCATTTCTGCAGAGCTCTTTGCATTTTGCTCCAGATTCTGTGATACGTTTTTATAGATCTGTTAATGAGAAGTTCCTGCCTATGTGTCCCTGCCCTCATGAAGGGCATGAAGAAGGGAATCGTAGTGTTTTGGGGGTTTTTTATTAACCTGAATAGCGGTGCTCTGGGCAGCAGTCCCACAAAGAGGTGTCTCAGCGCAGGTGCGAAGGTGATGAGCTCTGGCAGGAAAGCAGAATTCTGCAAGTTGAAGCTCCTGTGCCAAAGACAACGTATAATAGAGCATAACCCCTCGCTGCTCCTGTGGCAATGGAAATCAGCCACCGAGGGCTTGCTTATGCCGTAAACAAACATTCTAGTTTAGTTACATTACACTTAATTTAAATTTAGAAAAAAAACATTTAAGGAAGCAAAATTAGGATGTAAAGGAATAGTCTTCTGTTCTTTTTTGTTTCTGCTTCTTTTCCCCAGTTCTGTGCATTTCTGACAGAGAAAATAAATTTGCTCTTTGCTATCTTCGGCACTGGTGAGGCCGCACCTCGAGTGCTGTGTTCAGTTGTGGGCCCCTCACTAGAAGAAGGAT
>NW_010197223.1:0-4617 GCF_000695765.1 Mesitornis unicolor | reverse complement strand
GGTGGAGTCCCCATCCCTGGATGTGTTTAAAGAGCGGGTAGATGAGGTACTTAAGGATATGGTTTAGTGGGGAGACAGGAGCGGTTGGACGTGATGATCTCAGAGGGCTTTTCCAACCGAGCGATTCTGTGATTCTGTGATCCCAATTCCGTGTGGAATACCAACGTATGTGCATTTACCTCTTCACGTGTATCGATTATATGCACTTTTCCCACTTCTTTGTTTATATTTAAATTTCCTTTATAGCCAAAATGCTTTATGTGTTTTGGAGAAGATCCCTAGCTGGAAATCATTTTTATTCTGAATTCTTCCTCTTTGTGACATTATCTCCTGAAGCAGACACCAGATGTAACCTGTTCTTGCTGCACCCCCGCCGTAAGCATCCCCAGGTTGGTTTTAATGATTGTTCTGTCTCTGCAGCACTAGATGGTGCTGATGACAGTATCTTGAAAATCTGAGCCTTCAGAAGTACCGGTGATCCGAAGTAGCGCTGCCGTTTCAGACCAAGGTCCAGCTTGCAAATCCAAATTTTGATTTGGAAAAAAGATTTTGGACTGCAATATAGATTGATTGCAAGCTGGAGCACAGGAGGTTGAAGCTGAAGCTGAGGCCAAAGTTTGTGAGTGTGAGGGTTCTGGAGCATGGCCCAGGCTGCCCAGAGAGGTTGTGGAGTGTCCTTGTGTGGAGACCCCCAAAGCCCTGGCCGTGTTCCTGTGGGACTGCTCTGGTGATCCTGCTCTGGCAGGGGTTGCACTGGGGGAGCTTTCCAGGGCCCTTCCCACTCCTGACATTCTGGGATTCTGGGATTTTGTGATGATGGAGGAGGGAAAAAGATGGAAACCCTGCTAGTATATCCTATTTCTGTGTTGCTTCTTTCTAACAGGGAATGTTCTGGTGGTTTTGACTGGTAGCTGTGAACTAGTGGGAGGTTGGCTTTTGGTCGCAGGAATGACACGTCTTGTAGAGGCTCTGTTGGAGAGCATGAAGGAAAAAATAAGATTCCAGTTTTCATAACGTCAAGTATATTCTGTTATCCGAAAACTCCAAGTGTTCTCAACCCTCGTAGCCACCAAGGAGGTCTTGTAGTCTCAGTCTTGCCGTATCACTCCAGTTGCGGTTGTCACCACCCCAGTGACAGTGTCCTGCTGGGACCGGGAGTTGGGCAGTCACGGTACCAACCTTGGTTTTGGCCATGTTGTCTCAAACCCGTTCCTCGTGCTGGGAGACTCTGTTTGAGCCTCCAGGATGGTGCAGCCTACCCCAGGGCTCTCATGTGAGCTGATCAGGTGCCTGAAGTGATACGAAGGTTGTCCTTAAAAGGAAGCTGTTAATCTGTTCTCTGAAATATCTGGCTGAAGAGGTGTTGGGAAATGGTGGAATTTATTGGGTTGGCTCTCGAGAAGGAAGATTTAGGATTGAGAAGTGTTAACTAATTCCTCGTGGCCTTGAGAAGTTTTGGAAAAGCCTTTTCCTGAGGCTCTTGACCAGCAATGAGGGGTCAAGGACCAATACGCCAGGGAATCTACTCTACCAACTGTGAAGAATATAGTACCAGTGATCTATTTCAATTTAAGAAAAATAAAGAGGGCCTCTTCAAACGCAGAGCATCATCTCTTGAGGCAGAAATGCTTTCTGAGCACGTGCCTCCAAGCACTGAAGCTGTCCTCCATTTCCAAGAAATAGAAACGATATAGATTATAACACTGAGCATTTTGAGACTTTTCCTTTTTTTAATTACTATACTGGCTTTAATATTTCCCAGTTAACCTTGTGAAGGAGTCTGCGGCTGCTCTGCATCCCACGTGGAGCTGTGTCCAAGAGGAGCGTGCTCAGGCGTTAGGGAATTCTGTTGGTGCTTATTTATCAAGGCAGCCTTTTTACCCTCTAAGGACCAATAGTGTCATCCTAGGAAAGCCTGATAGGGGTCCTGTAGTGCTCCAAAAAGACACCAGAAGAATGGTTTTAAGTACAGAAATCCTTAAAACATGTGACCTGTACCAGTATGGGGAGGGAACTGAAAAGACATGTTTGAGGTATCCAGCGGCTTTGTGGAAGTCACGGCTTTACAAAGACAAGGGGTAATGGCTTTAAACTGGAAGAGGGGAGATTTAGAGTGCATATTAGGAAGAAATCCTTCCCTGTGAGGTGGTGAGGTCCTGGCCCAGGTTGCCCAGAGAAGCTGTGGGTGCCCCCTCCCTGGCAGTGCCCAAGGCCAGGTTGGACGGGGCCTGGAGCAGCCTGGGCTGGTGGAGGTGTCCCTGCCCATGGGGGTTGGACTGGGGGGGCTGGGAGGTCCCTTCCCACCCAAACCATGCTGTGATAAGTATCTGGCTCCTTGAAGCTGCTGGGCAGTAACTGGTGGCCGCTGTCCACTGCCTGTGCTCACTTCTCATCTCTCCTTGCATCTTTGCAGTCAAGTTACAGTCTCCTCATATCTCAGATTATAGCAGCTTCTGAATGCCATTGCAATGGTTTGTTGGTTTTTTTTCAAAATGCATGGAAAAAATTGCTTATTTCTATGTAAATATATGAACCTGTGATTTCAGAGGTTATTTATAAAGCTAAGGTAACGCTTTATTCCTTGACTTAAGCTAAAATAAAGTTGTAAAGAACATGTAGTAGTAAAATGCAAAATCTCGGCATCCAGATACCCAAGGCTTCTGTCATACGCTTGGATTCTTCCTGTAGCCAGTAATTAGGTTATTGAAATTAATAATATGGGGATGCTTAAGGATGTATTGCAATATATTGCACGAGGTGCTGCACTTTTAGCAAGCACGTACTGGTTGTGAACTGAAATTGCATGTGCACCATTCCTTCTGTTGCAGTTTGACTGTTAAGAACTTAACCGTGAATATACGATGATCTTCGTGTCATTTATTGTATAGAATATTTCAAATTCAAATTCTGCTCTTGCTTAGCCCGGATGTTAAAAAAAAAAATAAAATTAAATAAATCCAGTAACTGTTGTGCATTGCATTTTAAAAATTTCATTATTCACGTTTATAATGTAGAGCATATAATGTAGAGTATATAATAGAGCACATAATATAGAGTATATAATGGAGCACATAATATAGAGTATATAATGGAGCACATAATATAGAGTATATAATAGAGCACCGTTTTGACTGGATAGTCTATTTCAGAACATTATTGTGAATTTAATATTTTTTTTCCTTTCTTTTCCCTCCAGTTTATTTTCTTTGCTGTCCAAAAAACACAACAAAGTGCTGGAGCAAGCCACGCAGTCCTTAAGAGGTTCTCTCGGTTCCAATGAGTCTCCGCTTCCTGATTATGTGAGTATCGGGCTTAATGTTGTAGTAGGTGCTTCAGAATAGAAGTGGTACATCCCTAAATCCGCGGCGATTCATCAAAATGTGCGACAGCTACGCCACCACCGACACCAAAATACAGGAACCTGTGTGAGTGATGTCATGTCTGAAACGTCTTTAAAAAGAATTACAAATGGCCAAACAAAACCACAACTATTCGTAGCAAGGAGACGTACTGTACTCCGTCAGCTTGCAGTTCTCAAGCCATTTGTATTTCGGGATATTTAAATCATACAGTGAAAAGTGTTATGTTTAAGAACAGGGCAGTGGCATCCACGGTATGTTAAAATGCTTACAAATGATTGAAAACAATTCCCAGTGAGGTTTTGGGGCAGTACTGGAGTCATGGGGCAAATTGGGGTGTTCTGGACACGTGAATCCCTCCTCTCCTCTTCAGTTTACTGAGCCAGTGCCCACAAATAGACAACAATTTTGTGATTTAATTGCATGCCTTGTTGGAAAATCTCTAGTTTCAGTACAAGAAAGAGACGTCTTTCAAGGACTTGAATAATATCTTTATGCAACCGAAATATCTTTGGTTTGTACTCATCTGAACTCTCGCTGCAGTGCTGTATATAAAAAGCTGGTTTATCAGTTGCTCTGGATTTTTAGGATGAAAATGTAACAACTGTTTTATTTTCAGTGTTAATACATGCCTGCCTGAGACTTCACATATCGTAGTACTCTAGCATTAAGTATAAAAATACTTTAAAGGATAATTTGATATAATAGCTTAATGACTTAAATCTAATTCAATAACCAAGTTTCTTAACCTGCACCTTTTAGTTATTATTTCTGACATGCACTGTACAAACTAGAGGCACCTTGTTATTCAGAGACACGCGGGTTCATAGAGCAAATGTAACACTCAAAGGTTTTTCCTGTGTATTCCTACTTCTTTACCATGCCTGAATTCCTGTGAAGCTCCTCACGACACCTCTGGGCTTAGGGCTTCTGGTTTCTTTCCCAGCAGTTGCTACCTGACCTCTAATTTTTGGAACTTGAGACATTACAGCAAAAACCCACAAGTTAGTTTGTGGTTAAAGAGCAGGAGACCCCACTTCTGTTTGCCTGGTAAAGTGATACACTAACTGAATAAACCTTTTTCGTCTGCATGGGCATGAAGAACTGAAAGCTCCCAAGACTTCAAGCGTCTTGGAGAGGATTTGATGGGCCTTTCCTATGGGTTTACTTCTCCAGGAACGTGGTGTAGGGGCTTCCACAGTTGTGCAGTATTTTGGATTATATAGAGTATATATAACATATATACACATATACATAT
>NW_010197222.1:0-1592 GCF_000695765.1 Mesitornis unicolor | reverse complement strand
CACCACGGAGACGCCGCTGCCCATCCCGTCCTGCTGAGCGTCCCCTGTCCCTCCTCAGATATCCTAGGGGCCGCACGCCGGGTCCTCCTCGGGGTGGACCTTCAGGTGGCGAGTGAACTGCGGCTTGTAGCGGAAGTTCCCACACTCCCCGCACGTGTAGGGGCGCTCACCAGTGTGGGTAAACCGGTGCCTGATCAGGCTGGAGCTCTGCACAAAGCTCTTCCCACACTCCTCACACTTGTAGGGCCGCTCACTGCTGTGGGTCCACTGGTGACTCCTCAGGGTTGACTTCTGCACAAAGCCCTTCCCGCACTCCCCGCACTTGTAGGGCCGCTCACCAGTGTGGATGCGCTGGTGTTTGGTCAGACTGCTGCTGCATTTGAAGGCCATCCCGCACTTCCTACACTTGTAGGGCCGCTCACCAGTGTGGCCGCGCTGGTGGTGGATCAGGGTCATGTTTTTCTTAAACGTCTTCCCGCACTCTTTGCACTGGTGGAGTTTTTTAGGGCCGTGGCTCTGCTGGTGCTGAGTCAGGTTGCCCTTGTTCCTGCAGCTCTCCTGCACTCGGGCAGACATTGGGCTTCTTGCGGGTGTGGGTCAACCGGTGCTTGGCCAACCTGCGCTTGAACTGGAACCTCTCCTCGCACTGGTCGCAGGCGTAGGGCTCCTTGCCCGTGTGGGTTTGCTGGTGTCTCATCAGGGTGCAGTTCTGGTAAAAGCCCTTCCCGCACTCCTCACACTTGTAGGGCTTCTCCCCCATGTGGGTTTGCTGGTGTCTCACCAGGTAAGTGTTCTGCACAAAGCCCTTCCCGCACTCCCCACACTTGTAGGGCCGCTCTGCCGTGTGGAACCGCTGGTGCTTCAGCAGGGTGGATGTGCGCGCAAAGCTCCTCCCGCACTCCCCACACTTGTAGGGCCGCTCGCCGGTGTGGGTGCGCTGGTGTCTGATGAGGTTGCATCTAAATTTAAGCACCTTCCCACACTCCCCACACTTGTAGGGCCCCTTGCTGCTGTGGGACTGCTCGTGCTTGACCAGGCTGGAGCTCAGCCCAAAGGCCATCCCGCACTCCCCACACTTGTAGGGTTGCTCACCGCCGTGGAGGCGCTGGTGACTCAACAGGATGGAGCTGTGCGCAAAGCTCTTCCCGCACTCCTCACACTTGAAGGGCTGCTCTCCCGTGTGCATCCACTGGTGTGTGATCAGGGACTTCTTCAGCTTGAAGCTCGTCCCGCACTCCTCGCAGGTGTAGGGTCTCTCATCGCTGTGGGTCTGCTGGTGTTTGAGCAGTTTGTTGCTGCGGCTGAAGCCCTTCCCACACTCCCCGCACTTGTAGGGGCGCTCACCCTCACCAGTGTGGGTAAACTGGTGCCTGATCAGGCTGGAGCTCTACACAAAGCTCTTCCCACACTCCTCACACTTGTAGGGCCTCTGGCCTGTGTGGATGCACTGGTGCTGGATCAGAACGATCTCTCTCTTAAACGTCTTCCCGCACTCTTGACACTGGTGGAGTTTTTTAGGGCTGTGGCTCTTCTGGTGCTGGGTCAGGTTGCCCTTGGTCCTGACGGACTTGCTGCTCTCGGGGCACTTGTAG
>NW_010197221.1:0-983 GCF_000695765.1 Mesitornis unicolor | reverse complement strand
TGAGAGCATGTTAATTTTACCTAGAACAAACGGAGAACTTTGCTTCTGGCTATGGCATGGTCTGAACCATCTTAGCCATGTGGATATCAAAACCCAAGCACAGAACTTTGTATTTCAGCTGTATCCCAAAAGATAGAGAAAGGTATAATTTTCTACTATTTCTGGTATGATAGCAAAGTAAGGAAACACTTTTTTCTCTTAAGCTGGTAGGTGCAGTAAAGCACTTAACAGACTCGATCTTTTTATTCTATAGTAGGAAGCCATACTTGCAATATGCAATTAGAGTCCCTTCCCTGTCTTCACACCTTCTCATCTGCTAAGAAAAACATAATTCCAAAGACAAAATACCCTCACAGCATTTTTGAAGAGATCAGATAGGACTGGACTGCAAGCCTTGGGATAAATTTCCACCCCAATGAGGATATAAAGCTGCCCCATACCTTTCTCTATATCTTAGGCTAATACTCCCAAAACTAAGCTAACTCCCAATTCAGTTAGTGTACTAAATCAACTTAGGGAACCAAGACTGTCTCATTAAGCAGATTAGAAACCACTACAAAACTTCAAATCCTTCTACTTTTCAATCTGAAGAATCAATCCTGACATATTAAGAAAGCAGTATCAACTCCAAGTAACCAGCACATGCTCTTATACTGGATTTGAGACCATTGGTTTTGTGTCCTTTCCACACAGCATCTCATGAAAATGGAAGAAAAGTGCAGAGTACGGACAATTGCTAAGAAATTATTGAGATAGAAAAGTTAGACAGGAAGTGAATGACAGGGAAGTATGGGAATATGAGACATAGGCCCGCAACTCAGTAATTTGTTTAGAATCTTAAAATTATGGGAGATTACATATCTAAAAGAATCATTTGTTCAATACAGAAGGCACTAAATATTGTTACATCTGTGAGTAGTCAAAGCTTACATTCCCTTCCTAGTGGTCAGAACTGGTTTGGCTTGAACTATTTATCTGCTATT
>NW_010197220.1:43808-54344 GCF_000695765.1 Mesitornis unicolor | reverse complement strand
AGTCTATAAAAAAACGAGGTTTTCATGGGCTATTCCTGGTTTCCTGGGCTGCTTCCCTGCCGCATCTCGGGATGGCTGGGCCTACCTCCACGTGCTCGGCAGCGTCTACCACGTCCTGCTCTCGGCACCACTGCAGTCCCTGGTGACGAGTCACAGCAGTCGCAGCGGCCATGAGGCACTGCTTGGACACTTCCACTCAGGACTACTGGCATCTGGTTTTACTATATAGATAGTTAAATATCCTTTGTCCCTTCTTAGTTCCCTTTTCCTTTCCCCTTTTGTTTTTTTTTGTTTCATTGAACTTGTTACAGTTTTAACTTCCATCCTTGTGTGAAGTATTTTTTTTTTTATTCTCTTTCTATTCCCTTTTCTTAATCCTCCCCCTGGGAGGGGTAGGGGCAATAGAGAGAAAATCCTGCTCTCTCTCTCTCTGACCCTTAAACAGACTCTGACCCTTATATAGAAACACTGATACAGGAAGTTTTGCTTTGCAGCAATTGCTCTAGGTAAATGTTATGGACTTGTACATAATCTAGTGGATCAGTCTTTTTGTAAGTAAGAAAAAGGTAAACTGATTCTAGCCATGGTTAGGCAGAGGTTGCTTGGCCTTGGCTGGACATTTGTGTAGCTGGACAATCTCTGAACTCAAAGTATTAAAGAAGGCCTCATACAAGTAGAGCAAGGAAAACTGAGAAGCAATTTCTTATGCTGCCAGCCCACAAATCAATATGGTAGATGAAGTAGAAATCCGGTATATTTTCTGTATGTCTGTTTTGGAAATTTATTCCTTACTTATCACACTCCATCTATAATTATATTTTAAAAGGATCTCTTTTCATTATCAGATCCTGATGATTTTCTCTCACTGTCTGAGGAAGTGAAGGCACCATTACCTTTACTAATAATTCACTCTGGGTATCTGTTTGTGTTCCTTCTGCTGGACAGCACCCTGGTTATTACTGCTCAACAAGAAGGCTCAATTCAATACTACATTAGACTGAGAATTATTTAGGAACAAATGCAAAAGCTAGGGACATTGCCAAAAAAAAGGTAACAAATGTCAACCAAGCTTTGAAATGTTCCTTGCTTTTTTAGCTAAGGTTCTGGTAAAGTAGCTTAATATATGACACTATGTACTGCATCCTTGTAACCAATGATAGCTAATTCCAGAGGCTCAGTTTACTGAAGCTTAACCAAATGCACAATAAGCATGTTTATCAACACTGCTGAATGCTGCTGTATTACTGAATAAACACGATCAAGGGAAGGGTTGGAAGAGCAAGGAGAATTTGGCTGCTGGTGATAATTTCCAGTTGTGAAGTAATTATTTAGATAGCAGATTTCAGTATGAGAATAAGGAGTGTAGTAAGTGCTGGATTTGCATAATAGTAATACATGTCACTTTAAATTTCCTCCCAGCATTTTCATGCACTTTTAAAATGAATCCTAATTATAAATGTTATACAAGTCCCACATAATGTGAATTTATTTGTATCATATTTGCATTATCCTCATTTTTAAGTGTGCTGATGATTAACATTAGTAGCCAAGTTATGTTAAATGCATGAGTATACTAGACACCATCTTTTAAAACTTAAATGTTAAGCACATGAAATGTGCAGGGAACTCTAAAAATTCACCCTTAATCAAAGGTACCAAAAAAAAGACTAAAGTCAAGTCAGCTGCCAGGGTTGTTGTTTTGTTTTGTTTTGTTTTGTTTTGTTTTCTTTCTGTAGAGCATAGGACATATAATTCTTTCCTCGGTGCAACAAGACCTATAAAATGTAAATAAAGCTATTTTGCTCTGTTTCAGATGCCTCTTTAAAATCCACTTTAATGTGATTCATATTATTCAAAGTTAGTGTGGCATGCCTTAACTATGATGGCTAAATAATGTCTCTTTTTCTTCCATAGAGATTCAGAAATAACAAAACCCAAAGCAATCCCTTTTATATTCTCCTGAGTGCATAAATTCAGCATATCAAATGAAAGAAAAAGAACATAACCTTTATAAATTACCAAGTTGCTACTCAGTGACACAGAAGCTACTCTAATATATTCTAATATTTTCTGTGCTCTGTATGAACTGTTCCACAGACTGAAATGCCTGTAGACTCATGGTACCTAGCTCCTGCCACTCACATTCCAGGTACATCTGGGCTTGTGCTCATAAATAGGATATAGGACACAAATAGTTTAATTTTCCACATGTTATGAAAATACCCAAATTTTCTGATATTATTAATAATTAGTAATGCTATTTTCAGTTTATTATACTGATTGGCTCAATTTTCATTCCTTCTACACCCAAATTAATGATAAAATTTTCAAATTGCCAAAGGTTTCTCAGACTACTCATTATTCAACAATCAACAGTGTGACTCATAAAAAGATTTATGTAATTTTAACACTCAACACTCAGAGTCTGGTCTACCTTCGACTATAAATGCCTTTTATGTTTTCCATTTTAAAAATACAGGGTAAAAGTCAGTATAGAATTCTATTCTTGTATATAATGTAGCTTAAATACATCCTATCTTCTATATCTCAGTTTTTTAACTGAGAATCAGACTACTAGAATGAGTGAATGTAAATTTGGCTTGAGGTCTACAATTCCTTAGAGGAATAAAGAGATATTATTTTTTAAAAAAAATGTTCATTTGTTTTTAAAGCTCAGATTTAAACTGAACATTATCCTGAGTAGAATTTACTTTTCAAAACTGGAAACATTTATGCATATAAGATCATGTTCAGTAGTTGAAATCATGAAGCATTCTAATTATTTCCCCCCTCTACAAAATTGCTATTGGTGTCAAAAGATAACTTAGTTAAATGAAGACAGCAGTGTTTGCAGCTAAACCTGTACATACTACAAGGATTAAATATAATATTTAAAATACTTAATTTTTAAAAAAGATTTTTTAAAAAGCCAAGAAAACATTACATAGATTTTGATACCGTAAATGAGAGGAAGGCTTTTCAAAAACAGCTGAAGAAAATGTACAGAAACTCACATTCTTACATGAATTTGTAGGCTACAACATTCCATTTTTCAGACACCATATGACAAATTTGAATGACATTAAATTTCTTTGATCAGGAATATGGTTGTCCTCAGTAAGACCATTCTCCAAACTGAGTCACTGTTGCCATCTGGAAGTCAGTGAATTGAATTAAGATGTTTATATCTTATGTGAAGACTAAAAAAAGCTGTAAAAGTAATCTGAGGTGAGTGAATATGAAAATATGTATACCATCCATGTGAAATCAGTGAAATCAGTGGATTCCACCTCGCAGAATTTACTAAACTGCTATACAGAACATATAATTCAGTATAATCAGGATTTATCTTTATTTCAAATGTTTGATCGTTCATTCTTTTTTTGTTATATTTCACCTAAATGGCTTATTTATATCCTGTCCTAAACTCCTGAAGTCTCCCCATTAATATTAATAAACTTTCAATATGTCCAGTAAAGACTTCTTTATGTGAAGATATCCTTATGGAAAAATTAGTCTTTCCAACACTTCCATTCTCTGAGGACAGGGTAAAATTTTTTAAAAAATCGTATCTATGTGCATACAGGTAACAGAGAAAAGTTGCATGAAATCTACTGGCATTTGTGAAACAAGAAGAAATGTTTCCTACAGTTTATAGCATTGAAATTTCCTTGATAAATCCAATGATACAGTGTCCTAGTCAGGCAACAGCCTCAGAAAAAATACATTAGCACACGGTTAGCATTGCACTCACATAGTCAGCTGCCTAATCAAATTACCGTAATTTAAAATAGAATAAGTTATATTTTCTAGTGCCTACATTGTGCCTTCTAATAATTTACACAAAAAGTTTGGACAATCTAGTGGAATAAATCCTATGGAACTATAAACTGGGTTCTAGATTACCACAGATTTTTAAAAATCATTTTGTTAAGAAATAATGTGGGTTTACAAATGGGTGATTTTGAGACCAACATTTGAGATATTTTCCTTTAAAGACAATCCTATCAGCAATGTCTGAGGCCTTAGTTTGATAAAACTTTTAAAGCTCTTCCACGATATGCAGGAAGCATGAAGTCAACTGCAGCATTCCAGGATACCGCTTTTTGCAGAGACCCTGGGAGCCATATCAAGTCTCAAGTTTTGGGACACTGAACCAGACACCTATGGCCCACCCTGCCTTAGGTGGGCTCCAGCACTGCCATCACTCTGAGTGTCTGTGACTCACTTCATGTGAGTGGGTCTTGGCAAACTTTCTGATGTAGAGCTGCAGGAGCAGTGGTATTCCAGTCAGATGTAATTTTCCTTTGTTTTTTTGTTGTGTTGTGTTTTGTTGGTTTTTTTAACTTAACATTTTTGCACGGCTAATTAAATTTATTAACTCAGCCATTTCATTGTTCAGTAGATAAGAGTTCATTAAAAACATATTATTGGATGTTTAACAACAACATAATGAAAAAGTATTAAAAGGTTAAGTTAATGATCATATTTACACTAACATGATGGTATGAGAATGCAAATTAATATTATTTATTTTAGATTGTTTCAGTAAACATTATTATTAGTTGAAAATTACAAACATGTTTTAATAATCTCATCATTTATTCGGTGAACAGTGAAAACTGATGATGTGTGAGCACTTGTTCAAGGTATTACAGCTTTTTTGTAGATTATTTATACACACAGGAGCAATTAACACACCAGCACACAAGAGATTTTACTGACAGCACAAAGACTGTCTTAGGAAATTACCCTTGACCAATTCAGAACTTTGGAGCAGATAAAGACATAATCTGAACTCTGCTGAAATAGCATACAGATGCCCTGTTGACACTTGTATTGGGTTTTTCTGTGAGGGATTTTTGGTTGTGTCTTTGGTAACAGGAGAAGGGCTATGGAGATGTCCCTTTAAGAAGCTACCTGAAAAGCTCCCCCTTTTCCCTTGTCAGACCCACCTCTGATCAGGGCCAAGCCAATCAGCGCCTCTGCGAATTCATGCATTTAAGGGGGGTGCAGGCCATGGCTCACTCTCTCTGGCACCGGCCCTGACCAGCATGGCCCCAGGCGTGGGTGGCGTGGCCCCAGTCCTGCCCAGTTGGGCTTGGCTGGCCCCAACCACAACTTAAGCTTAAGCCCTGCTACAGCTTTCATCCTGAAAAAAGAAGAGAGAGAGAGAGAGAGAGAGAGACGGGATCTCCATACGCATCGGAGGAGACCTGCAGCGGAGAAAGGAGTGGGGCCCAAGGAGAACAACTCTGAAGAACACCAAGGTCGGTTTGAAGGAAAGAAAGGAGAGGGGGGAGGAGGAGGAGGACGCAGAACCCAGGTTTCCCCTTTGCAATTCATGGTGAGAGCTGGGTTGACTGGTGGTGTGTGAGGGAACTGTGACCATGGGCAGACCCAGATTGGAGCTTTGTGGACTTGGGCTGAAGCAGTTTTGTGTGTGAGGGAAACTGCAGCTGTGGGCAGACCCAGATTGGACTTTTGAGGACTTTTTTCCCCTATGGAAAGGGAGCCACATGGAAGCAGAGAGACACTGGGCTGAGTTGTTGGGTTTTTTTCCCTTCTCTTAAGAAGCACATGGCATGGTGGGAAGACCAACCGCAACTCCCCACTCCCATCCCCCTGCGCCTCAAGGCAAAGGAAGAGGGGGAAGGTGAAGGAATCGAGGACAAGAGCTGAGCCTGGGAAGAAGGGAGAGGTGGGGGGAAGGTGTCTTGATTTTAAGATCTGGTTGTATCTCCCATTGTTCTACTCTGATGTTGGTAACAAATTAAAATTGTTGTTTTGTTTTTTTAATCCTTATGATGAGTCTGTCTTTTGCCTGTGACCTGTTTAAGTGGTGAGAAGCCCTCCCAGTCCTTATTTTGACTGGCCCTTTTTTGGGGCATTGTGGTGCTCAGTTATGCACTGGGTCTAAACCACGACACACCAATGTTTGGGACTGCGAATTCAAGTGCTGTCACAAAAATGTGGAGACCAAATCCTAGTATGTGGAGACACATTGCATAGTTTCCCTAAGCAGCAGCAGTGACATGAATTGGCAATGTGCTTACATGGGCTACTTTAAACTTTAAATATCTAATTTTGGACATCAATCAGTTTCCTATGATGTCAATGGAAATTTTTATTTTCCTTTTTGGGGGAATTAGAATTTTCCCTCAATTTGGTACGCAGTTTAGCAATTTTTCCCATATATAATGTTCAAGCAGTTCCAATGCAGTTCTCCAGCCTCTTTGTACTACTGCTTTAAATAACTTCATCACTATTATTTATGCATTATGGGTTTTACGGAGACAAAAGCCTACTGATTCATTAGTCTCAGAAGAAGACATAAGTAAATGGTTTAGTCATCCAAAGCTCAAATACCATCCTGTATATTTTGGTCTCTTATGGTTAGTGAAATAATAGAGAACTCAGAGTATTTTGCATGTTAATGAGTGTTCCTCATGAAGCTATTTGTATGTGTGCTAAAGAGGGAGACAGAAACAAGCCCACTAGTGAATATAGATTCCGCTTACTGTAGAGACTGTTCCATCTTCTGGTTTGCTACCAAAGCAACTACATACTTCATTACTGCACACAAAGAGATGACATAGTACAGTGTGTTCCATAAGTCACTTTTAATTTCCATCAACTCCAGAATTACTTTATAAGTTACTGAGGTGAGTTAAGTGTTTGACTGTCACAGAGGCTTACGTAATTTTCTATTAGACATCTGCATAGTTGCTCATGAGAAATCTGTTGCAACACGTAATAACCTGAGTAAAAATTGATATTGAAAAGATTGTAACAATAGGTCAAAATGTAATGCAAATTAAATGCAGTAAGAATAATCTCTCAATAAGCGGAGTAGAATGAGGAAGTTTTGGTACAACTGAGCTCTGAAAGCTGCTACCTTAAGAAAAGTTTGGGATTAAACACAAAAGCAAAATTCAGAAATCTGATTTCAAACAGACTTTTTATCGTCACACAGGAAATAGAAGTTTGCTGATTTTAAAAAGAAGTAAGACTTTTTTTATCCATAAATACCCATATTTTCAGGTGTCTCTGCTTTATTGCCTCACAGAACACTTCTGGATGCAGCACAGAGAGCTCTGCCTCTTAGAGTTTGTTTTATATGTACTGGTTTATTCATAGGGAGCTTAAAGTGTTTGACTTCTGCAATGACAGAACATTTAAGGATTTTGTTTTGGTGTTAAATGGCCTTTCTATTGTTTCAAAATGAATGTGAACTTGATACGTGTTGTGTTTGTCAAACATGTGGGAGAAAGTTGTGTCAACAATACTGAGCAGCCTGAAATAGTGGATATCGGAACAGAATAGCACTGTATAGGTTTCAAGAAGCAGTCATTTACATAAGAAAGCACACATTTGACAATACTTAAGAAGTGGTAATGTTATGGAGGTCAGTTCTTTCCCTTCCCATGTCAATGCTAGCCATTGCACTCCTTCTGCACAAGAGATTTGTGCACATACACTTTAGCCTGCTCATGTTGTAGCTGTGCCTTTGCCTCATGAAATCGTATGTGCACTGGCAAAGTATTTTCTCATGACACCTTTAATTTCTTCTATTCTTATCCACATCTTTTCTTCAGGGAACAAAATACGGATGACATTATTGCTCATGGGGAGCAATGGTACTTTACAGTAGCTCACCCAAATGACACCATTAAAAATAAGACATGATTAAGAGGGACAATGTTATTCAAAGAGAGTGAAACTTACAGAGGAACCTTGGGAAGCCATTTGCCCATCCAACTTCAAAGTGACTTTCAGAAAAACCTACACTACCAAGTTGAGTGTGTGACACATGAGTAAGAAATTCTTGATGGAGAAAATACCATATAGCGAAAAGTTGGAAACAAACCCTAGATTAAACAATTTCTCATACAATTTAATTTAAAATTACAGTAAAGAATGATTCCACTGTAATGAAAATGTATTTGCTGACTACTTGGTTACAGAAAGCAAACTTACAGTCGTTGACAGTTATCCACTGTAGGGACTTAGCTACTGACAGAAACAGTTGAATTTTTTAAAGTTCTTAAAGGTTGATATTTCTTCCTGATATAATTATTATGAAACTGGACCCTGTGTCAGGCATTGGGAAACTGGAAATAGAGGAAGTACTGTGGTATGCTGAATTTTGGTTATGCGTATTGTATTTGTCCCATGAGGCAGAGACAATGGACTGCAATAAACATATTTTGTCAGGACTCTTCAGAGAGCACACTACATTCAATATCAAAACCTCCAGAGAAACTAGTACTGCACTTACCTTAACCCACAAAGAAAAATTCCATTTTTAAATGTAATGAAACTTAATTACTCTTTTAAAACTCCTTACAGAAAAGTGGTTGCCAGCAGGAAGAAATTAGAATATTTCACCATACCCTCTTGGAATGTAGATTTATAAGTGTGGATTGTGGAAGAATCGGACATGTGAATTTCCAGAATGGAAAAGCATAGGAGGGACGCAGAAATGAACGGTTTGCACTGCATTTATTTCTAATAAGTAAGAAGACTGAGTGGTAAATGCACTTTAAAAGAAACTGCCTCTAGGACAAAACAGAAGGTGGCATCATCCTTGCCCTGAAGTTTCTGAGACCTCTAAATTCTTTATTCCCAGGGCACTCTAGAAAAGCTGTGAAGTTTAGATAGCTGCAGGAATTTGCAGCAATCTAGCCCAATCCCTTGGCAGCACCCAGGACTTTTGTATTAAGTTAGTATCTGCAGAAAAGCTTTTCCAGCACACAAGTAACTCATTTCCTTCATTTTCTGAAGCCAGCAACTGCTTCCATGGGGTATGCCTCTATTATCTGATGATGCTACAATAAGACTATGCCCTTAACAGTTTTTGCTTTAAACTTTATTAGTCTTGCACACCTGCATAAAGACAGTTTATATGTATTTCTCCAACTGAAACTGGTAGATATTCTTTATATAAAACATTGACATGTCCAATCTGGGTCAACACATTTCCCTCACTATCTGAAAAAGACAGTTGGACCTCAGTTTATTGTAGGGGCCACATCTTTTTCTTTACAAGTATTGCTTATGATACCCTCCAAATCGTGTTTACTTTTATACCTCACATTCTTTTATTTGGAAGACAACTTAATTCAGATTCCCACATTCCTGTTAATTAGCATTGATTTAATTACCACTTAGGTATATATTTGAAGTTAAGCAGTGCATACCTAAATTTTTAAACAAGGCTAACATGGATATTTTGTGCCAGACAAATCATATAAACTATATTAAACTATAAATATCCAGTGAAGAAGCTGATTTTAAAGATTTAAATAAAAATGTTATTTTTAAATGCACCATTAAGTAAATTTTAGCAAAATTATATTATGCAGATTGACTTTTTGATGTCTTTGTTTAGGAAAATCTCACCAACTGAAATGGAAAGCCTCTTTTTCCCTTTCTGCTCCTCCTCTTATGGTATTTTCAACATAGGCAAAGAAGAAGAGTCATTAAGTGAGAGCTAATGTATTTCTCATTTATTAAAATATTTTCAAACCAGAAACTGTGTTCCCAGCTCATTGTTGCAGTAATTGTGTTTTCTCATTTATTTACTCAGCAATAGCTAAGGTACTTATTAGAACTGCTTCAATACACAGCAGAATGCAATAGTTGAGCAGCAGCAAAGAGGACAGTGGAGAGCTTATAAATTTAATTTTCTAACTACATCCAAACTATTAAACAGGAACAGTTGGTTTCTTCCATGTATTTTGATTTACAGATGCAGATACCATATGGCTCAGGACCTCTGCCATCAACAGTGAGCTCTCTCACCCTGGTCTGTGTTCTTTCTCTACTGCCATGCTGTAAAGCAGGTCTATTCTTTCATGCAGTACTGGCAATACCCAGGTATTCACAGGGCTTAATTACTACCCCCTCCATCTTTTACTATCATTCCTCAGGTTAGACATTAACTAAAAAGGTCACTATCCAATAGTAGGTATATATTGTAGAATAAATAAAATTTTTGGAGGTTTTTTCAGACTCTAGTAAGATTTAAAAAGTGTCAGTACTCTTTTTGAGGTATTGTGTATATTTTAGAGAATTATAGTATATTGAGTATGAGCAGTTTTCTCTATAAAACCGGCCCAGAAAGTAAGGGTAAAATTGCACAACTGAGTACTAAATAGATGTTGCTTTAGGTGTGCACTTGCAGATTCATCTGTACAAAACATACAATGTCTGTTGTGGTGTTTTTTAATGCTACATTAGTATTGAGATCTGTGAGTTAGGCCACAGTGTGAATAAAAAAAATAGAACTTGCCCTACAAGTCCTTCCCTAAAAATAAACAGTAAAATTCATCTCGATGAGACTCAAATGGGGAAGCATTACATGATCAGGCTCAATTTTCACAACATTTTATTCTGAAGAATGCTATTTTCAAATGCAGAAAATACTGTTTTATTCAGCATCCAAAAGCATGCTGTAATCGAAGTCCTAAACTCATCAACGGACACAAGCTGGAACACAGGAGGTTCCACTTAAATTTGAGAAGAAACTTC
>NW_010197220.1:0-43705 GCF_000695765.1 Mesitornis unicolor | reverse complement strand
CTGTGTAACCTCATCTGGGTGTTCCTGCTCCGACAGGGGGATTGGACTGGATGAGCTTTTGAGGTCCCTTCCAATTCCTAACGTTCTGTGATTCTGTGATTCTGTGATTCTGTGATCTACATGCCCTTAAGATTAATATAGTATATACAAGATAATTTTTGCATTAAAGAGCATTTTAAAAGCTTTTCAATTTAGAGTTCTCATAAAAATAGACCAAGTATAGCCAATTATATGGTTAACTCCTTCTCTGTTCTGGGTTGACAATTTTGTCAGAGTAATTTCATCTATAAACTACTACTACAATTCACTAGAAACCTCTAGATAGAGCACAAGGAGCCTTATACAGTTAAGGCTAGCATTTTCCAAATAAGAGAATTTAGCAAAGGCCATGACCTAATTTAGAGAAGACCTTTAATACCCACTAGAGCATGAGGAACAGAGAGCAACAATAACTTCGAAAGGCTGCTCCGCATTTTCAATGATTGTTTTATATTTATAGCGCACATAGATGATGAAGAAATGTATTATTGATGAAGGGTAGGCAAATGTTTTCTACTTAATTCTGAGCTCAGTGTTTCAGCTGCCTTTGAATTTTGCCAGCCTACCTGGAAGGCATTTGCTAGTATGGAATCCACTGTGTGAATGTGATGAAGGCTTGAACAATATCTCAAACACCTACCTGCTTGCGAGTGCTTCGTGTGCTGTGTATTAGTTGGAAAGCATTAAATAAAATTCCTTTTGACTTATGTGTTACTATGGAGGATCACATTTTCTGCAAGAAGATTGACAAGAATGCAGAATGTATGTTCTTCACACTAACCTTTTATGAAGTCTTTCTAAAAATATAATTAGCTAAAAGGACAAGTTAGAAATCATGTTAATACTAATTGTGGCAGATGGAATTTTGAGGGGAAGCAGAAAGGCTAATTTCAATTTCTTTTAATAAATCTATTTAAAAATAGTGCTGTACCAGCTGCAAGTTATTCCCAGCCAACTTGTATTCACTGAAGTTGAAAAAATACTGTCACAGTCATGGGTAGCCAACTACTTGCTCGCAAAGCAGTGGTACAGGTCTTCAGAACTTGTGACGCATTGCATGCAATCCCTTCTCGCAGAACATGATGGCTGTGTTATACTGTGTCAAATCTTAGAGAGATTTATTTTGAGGATAAGTGTTTATAGCACTTGTCACCATAGGTGATATTGCCAAAGCTGTGCAGAATATCAGCAATTTGACTACTCTGTAGTCATATCTGTGTGCAGAAAATGTGCTTGCTACCCAATACAAGTCTAACTGTTATAAATAATTCTAGCAGTTATAAGTAAAGCACTGATTTACTTTAAAAACCTGGAGCCTGATTTGGCAAGGTACTGATTGCTTTGAACTCTTCAGACTTGGGAAGGATTTGATGATGCTTGTTGGTTCATTAGCTAGCTGCTTTTACTAGACGTATTGATGTACTACCATGTTCAGGGGAAATTCTCTCTCGCTTTCTAAATTTCTAAATATATACATATCAGAGCTAGCTCACTTACCAGAGTCAAGACTTTCCTGCTGGAATATTTATACCACTTCATTTCTTGGAATGATTCACAGCATCCATTCAGATTGTTTTCTTCTTCTGAAGTTTATCTAACTAAGCTATTCAGGAGTTAGTTTTTACATTTCTCCCACTAAATTACAGACTGCCTCACCTCTTCGGAGTTACAAATGCCATTTTAGCAGATCAGGTGCCTTCTCCAGTAGCTGACTAGCCCTCTAACTTGACTCAATATCATTAAACTTCACCCAAATGGTGACTCAGTTCGTGCATTTCAGAGTGAAGCACCTCTGAACTGAACCTTGCATTCTACAGGTGCTTGTAAATGGATAAAAAATGCTTCAAACAGACTCATTCAATGGATTAATTGCATGCAGATCATTACTAGCTGTTAACTGAGATCTGAAATGATGGAAATTAATTGCTTTGGGATTATATTAGTTTATGCTAAGAGATCCTCACTACTTTTGAAGGAAAATGCAACAGCACCACCATCTCCTCATCTCTAAAGTCTGCTTTGAACTTCTTTACACTTTGTAGAAGAGCTTCTATCCAAAATACTGTTTCTAGTCTAAATCTAGTTGCATAAGCTCTAGCATTTGGCTTTTCCAGAGACTGTTGCTTATTACTGCATCAGTTTCAGGATTTAATCATAGGTAAACCACATTCAGTGTAGTCTGGTTATGTTGCAAAGAGAGACAAGTCCTTTCTTCAGGAAGATGAGAGGTTAATGTTATTTTGTGTCTATAAAAAAATATAAATTTCCCATTTTATCTCGTTGTATATATGATTCAACTAAGTGGGGAGTCTTTATAGCAATAACAGCAATTTTATGCATTGTTTTCTGTAGACATCATAGAATTTCTTGCTACCTGATATTGCTGCCTTAAAATAAACTCTATGTTATTATCAACTATAACTATTTGATATTTCTTATCTAAGGTTATTTAAAGCATGCTTTCTAAATAGAGATAGTTAAAGAGATAAGCAAGATGAAGGCAGGCACAATAGTACTTTAAGCTAGTGTCTCAGCCTCTGTTTGGTATATAAGGTATCAGTTTTAAATAATACTGCTTTTTATCCATACTTGGAGTTTCACACTGGTTGAAACTGAGGTAACTTATTTAAAAAGAATCTGAATATGTCCAAAATAACTGTGAGGGGCAAGGGGGGGTGGGAGAGATAAGAGGAATATATACACACACATAAACACACACACACATGTTCAAAATACTCTTTGGAATGGCATGCCAGTACCTGTGGGACAGTGTGGTAGTAAGGTCTTGACACCTCAGTGTACGTGGGGGATGGTGATCCATGTGGCAGCAAAGACACAAGAGCTGATAGGCTGGTAACTATGGAAGCATTCAAGAATAGTCTAGTGGGAATTAGGGCTTCTCTCTCCAAAAAGGTGGCAGGATCATTAGCCCAGCTGAAGTGCATCTATAGCAATGCATGCAGTATGGGCAACAAGCAGGAGTTACTGGAGGCCATTGTGCAGTGAGAAAACTATGATATAGTTGCTATCATAGAAATGTAGTGGGACAACTTGCATGACTGGAGTGCTGCTATTGATGGCTACCAACATTTCAGAAGGGACAGAAGAGGAAAGAGAGGCAGTGGCGTGGCCCTTTATGCCAGGAAGAGATATGAATGTCTAGTACTTAATGATGATGATGATGATAAAGTTGAGGGTCTACGGGTAAGAATCAAGGGGAAGGCCAACTAGGCAGACATTGCAGTGGGAGTTTGTTACAGAATGCCCAATCAGGAAGATGAGGCTGATGAAATACTTTACGAGCAGTTGGCAGAGATTTCGTGATTACTACCTCTTGTACTTGTGGGGTACTTGGACTTCCCAGATGTGTGCTGGGAATACAATACAGCAGAGAGTGAACAGTCCTGGAGATTCCTGGAGTGTGTGGAAGATAATTTCCTGACAGAGCTGGTGAAGGAGCCAACTAGAAAGGGTGCCTTCCTGGACCTGCTGCTTGTTAACAGAGAAGGACTTGTAGGAGATGTAATGGTTGGAGGCCATCTTGGGCAAGAGGTCACGAAATAATAGAAATATCAGTTCAAAGAGTGTTTCAACACAACATTACAGACTTGGGGAAGAGTGGCTGGAAAGCTGCTAGGCAGAAAGGGACCTGGGGGCATCGATCAATAACAGACTGAACATGAGTCAGCAGTGTGCCCAGGTGGCAAAGAAGGCCAACAGCGTCCTAGCCTGTATCAAAAATACAATAGCCAGCAGGACTAGAGAAGTGATTATCCCACTGTACTTGGCATTGATAAGGCTGCACCTTGAGTACTGTGTTTGGTTTTGTGTACCGCAGTATAAGAAAGATATTGAGGTGCTGGAAAGGGTCCACAGAAGGGCTACAAAGCTGGTGAAGGGTCTTGAGAATAAAAGTCTTATGAAGAGTGGCTGAGGGACTTGGGGTTGTTTAGTCTGAAGAAAAGGGGGCTGAGGGGAGACCTTATCATTCTTCACAACTACCTGAAAGGAGGCTATAGAAAGGTGGGTGTGGGTCTCTTCTCACAAGTTACAATGGCTAGGACAAGAGGAAATGCGTCAAGTTATGCCAGGGGAGGTTTAGGTTAGACATTAGGAAAAACTTTTCCACAGAAAGGTTTATCAAACACTGGCATAGGCTCCCCAGAGAAGTGGTGGAATCACCATCCTTGGATGTATTTAAAGCCATTTAGATATGGTACTCAGGTACATGGCTTAGAAGTGAGCGTAGTAGAGTTAATGGGACTTGATGATCTTAAAGGTCTTTTCCAACCATACCAATTCTATGATTCTCTCTATTTCATTTTTACATTGAGGTTTATTATATTTTAAATTCCTTAGTAATTTAAGATGAGAGCAGAATAACTTAGAGCTCCTTAAATTTTGAAGTAAAGCAAAATCCCTGTCCAGTTAAATATTTCTGACTTCAAAATGGCACATGGCAAATTCAAGCTGACACTAATCACTATGGAAAGACAGCTTCCTTTAACTTTACAGTCATATCCCTACCACAACATCAGAATGTGAGCTAAGAAAGCAGTTTTTTCTTTCTGCATAAATCAGAACATGATATGTTTTCTGATAATAAGGCCCTTTCTTAACATAGAAAATATAAAAAGAGTGATTGCCTAATCCTTGTCAAAGAAAAAGCAATGGCAAGAGCTTAAAGCTAACCTAATATTTACATAACTTCATTTAAAAAGGCAGATATTTCTTCTAAAATTGCATTTAGCTAACATTCACTTGGAGATTAAATACATTAAGCAATCATAGAAAAGGGTTTAGTCACTAGGCTAAAACTGCAAACAGCACACTTCTAGTAGAGCATGCTAAGGGTGTTCAAGAGGCTAAATGTGGGTCGTGAGTCATTAAATGAGCATGAGGATTATAATCTAGTAACTGGCAAGAACAAGAATTACTTATTTCAATCATTGATATATATTTTTATATATATATAAAATAAGAATTCATGCATTTTCCCATCAGATAGGGAAAAATCCTAAATTCAACAATCTGGACTTATTATTTGTATCTTCTTTATTGACAGCTATGAGGGAAAAAACATAGTTTCACTAACTGCACTACCATAAGGCTATCAGCAAAAGAGTCATGAAGTGGGGTAGAGAGAATGGAGTTCTCAAAAAGTGTTTTACTTATGTTTTCTTGGCTACCTCCTCACTTAATAACATCATCATTTTGCAGTCTGCTAGGTCTTCCTTTTAATCACAGAATCTCAGGAGTTGGAAGGGACCTCAAAAGATCATCCAGTCCAACCACTCTGCCAGAGCAGGATCACCCAGACCAGGTCACACAGGAGCACGTCCAGGCGGGTTTTGAATGTCTGCAGAGAAGAAGACTCCACAGCCTCTCTGGGCAGCCTGGTCCAGTGCTCTGTAACCCTCACAGTAAAAAAGTTTTTCCTCATGTTCAGGTTGACCCTTCTATGCTCCAGCTTGCACCCATTGCCCCATGTCCTGTCATTGGACAACAGAGAGAAGAGCCTGGCTTCTTCCTCCTGACACTCGCCCTTTACAAATTTATAAACATGAATGAGGTCACCCCTCAGTCTCCTCTTCTCCAAGCTAAAGAGACCCAGCTCCCTCAGCCACTCCTCATAAGGGAGATGCTCCACTCCCTAAATCATCCTTGTGGCTCTGCACTGGACTCTTTCAATGCTTTTTTAATGCTGCACAGTACAGGCATTCTTGCAGTAATAACATGTTCTGTGATACATAACCTTTCATTAGCTTCACTTAGAGATTTTTGTCCTTATTACCCTTAAAGAACAGCTCTTCAAATGGCCAGAATGTGTTTGTTAGTTGGAATTTATTATCACAATTATTTTTGCGTTAAAGTAGCCTGAATGATTTTTCTTTCCACTTTTTATTCTCAAAATGCCTACTTTGCAGATAATGGGAGAAATTTAGCTGACTAGGAGTGTCTTCTGGGCCACAAACTAATTTCTTACAAGACAAACAACATTTTACAAGAGAATGAATTTAAGATTTTATTAGAATATTGGCTCTTTTTTATCTGTTTTAAAAGTCTTTTCAGAAAGCTAGTCAAAAAGTGAAACACAAGTGTACAATGATATCTGTAACAACACATATGTTACTTAAGAATGGGGTTCATCTTACCTCACTGGCTTCTAAAACAGTCCCGTGGCAAAACTAGTCAATGGGTTTTTTTGTTTTGTGGGAAGAAATTAAGTACTTCTGGAATTCCTCCCATATTATGGAAGATGTTTAAAATAGCTGGGATTAATAGCCAACAAAGAGCACCATCACCCTAAACAGTCTAGAAAAAGTCCTGATTACTAGGCTAGACACTGTACCTTTAAAACATTAAAGTAAGCAATGATTCTCATCTTCTTTGTCAATATGACTAATTTAAAACCACAGCAGAACCTTACAAATAAGAAGAGTTTTATGTATGTCAATATTGTACATGGACAATTGCACAATCAAATTATTTAGAAGTCAACTTTCATTTTAGTTTGATTACAGGAAAGGCACACTGTAGTTTCTGTTGCTTAATTCAGCTAATATTTGAACATATTCAATCCTGACTCTGTGAAAAATTTATAGATCATTCTGAAATTTCACATCTGATCTAATGTCTACCAAAAAAGAGCAAGAAAATTAGTCATTAGGAATCCTGCAACTACTGTGATGACTCTTTCTCTGATGCCTTTGCCCTTTCAATCCACAACAGACTGAATCAATCTACAATATTATTTAAAGAGTAGTTTTCTGCACAGCTCAAGAAGAGACTAAATCATAAACTAAAAAATGTAATAAACTGAGATGAAAACAAAGCAGTAGCTGGTATGGACCTCATTAGCAATTGCCCATAAAAAGTTTGCATTCCATTTTAAAAAATCAGGTGTCTTATAAAATCTTGCTCCAAAAAAATTTCAGAGTTACAGAGATTGGTATTCGAACAGCCCAATTAAAAAAAAAAACAACAACCAAACAACATACCCTGCCACTTTATGGCAATATTAAAAAAAATACGACTATAATCTTATAAAGAAACCTATGACACATCTTCAGAGTTGAGAAATACGGGAATTGTCATATTGCATCCTGGCCAGCAGTCTGTGCAGACCATTATGCTTTCTCTAATGGAAGTGTCACTGTGTGCTTCAGAAATTTCTGTAGAATATCAGAGTAATTTCTGGACCAGCCATCATCACTAATTTGACTCATGAGTTCCATGTCTGAATCATAAGAAAGAAGCTAAACTCTTTTAACTACTGATTTTCTTCTCTATATAGAAATTGGCTCCTCTCTTGAAACTGTCTGAATGGTGTTCTTGGTATTTTGTATCACAATGCATGTTCATTGTTAAAGAAAACTCAAAGTATTTTGTCGTGGTAGGGACGGACTAAGCAACAAGACAACAAGTGTTGGCACAGCACAAAAAGCCTTTATTGTTTTACTTCCTCGTCTATTTATACTCTCTCTCCCCAGATGTGTCTTCTTCTCATTGGTTCAAAGTTACTATGTTTCTTTTTATTGGATAATATTTTCACAGTTCATCACAACTCAGCACTTCTGCCAAAGGAACACATATGCCTCAGTCTGCTGTCAGCACTTTCAACGAACTTATTTACCTTGCGGCTCTTCTTGTTCACCTTGCGGCTCTTCTTGTTCCTGTTTATTCTCTCAAGGGTAAACTGGAATCTTCTCAAGGTCAAAGTCACTCTGTCCAAGGGCCTCAGTCCAGCTGAGGTCCCCCACAGTATTTGTTTAACTTTCAAGCACATATACAGGCTGGGTGGAGAATGTCTCAAGAGCAGTACCAAGGAGAATGACTTAGGGGTGTCGGTTGATGAAAAACTCAACAAAAGCCAGCAATGTGAGCTTGCAGCGCAGAAGGCCAACCACATCCTGGGCTGCATCACAAGAATTGTGGCCAGCAGGGTGAGAGAGGTGTTTCCGCCCCTCTACTCTGCTCTGGTGAGACCTCACCTGAAGTACTTTGTCCAGTTCTGGGGCTCCCAACGTACGAAGGACATTGAGCTGCTGGAGCAGGTCCAGAGGAGGCACACGAAGATGATCAGATGGCTGGAGCACCTCCTCTACAAGAACCAGCTGAAAGAGTTGGGGCTGTTCAGACTGGAGAAGAGAAGGCTCTGGGAGGACTTTATTGTGGCCTTCCTGCTCCTGAATGGGTTCTACAGGAAAGCTGGGAAGGGGCTTTTTACAAGGGCAGGTAAGTGACAGAACAAGGGGGAATGGTTTTAAACTGGAAGAGGGTAGTTTTAGACTACTTATTAGGAAGAAATTCTTTACTGTGAGGGTGGTGAGGCACTAGCACAGGTTGCCCAGGGAAGTTGTGGATGACCCCTCCCAGGAAGTTTTCAAGGCCAGGTTGGACAGGGCTTTGAGCAACCTGGTCTAGTGAGAGGTGTCCCTGTCCACAGCAGAGGGGTTGGACTAATTGATCTTTAAGGTCCCTTCCAACCCAAAACATTCTATGACTCTATGAAATTTGGTTTCTTTCTGTTTGCAGTGTTTCTTTTTTGATGCACTATATGGAAAAATGAATATAAGTTCCTAGACTAGCTTATCTATACTAGTAAAATCGTTGCATATCTTCAGAGCATGCCTTCTTATACACCTCTAATCCATGTAGTTCTAGGTTTTTTTTCAGTTTCATTTGTTGCTTGTTTTATTTTTCTGTATTCCTCTGTTTCTATTATATTTTTAATTTTTTGACTTGTATCTTTTATTTGGAGCATGTCACATATTCACAATGATACATAACACAAAAGCAGAAAGCATAGGATGGAATTAATGTAGATTCACATTCTGTGTTAATAATAATTCTACATTCTTTTAAATTTCGTTACTTTTTCTTTTTTCTTTCCTTGTTCTAAAAACATTGTTATCCTTTGACAGGTACAGCCCATTCAAAACTTTCCTCAAAAAAGGAATATCAGTTGTCACTACACTGACTGGGTGATTACACCAGTTTGAAGAAAAGGTGTGCAAGACAAAATCTGATTATGACATGAGAAATGTAATTATAAAAAAAAACCTCCAATCAAGTGTGGTATGTTGTAGACATACCAGGAAAGAAACCTAAGGCAAGAACCATAAAACAGTGATATGTAAGTTTGTGTGAAACTTGCTATCACAGTATATCATTGAGAGAAGTAGTTTAGTACAGGTCAAAGAAAAAATGAGACACTTTGCAGCAAACATTTCCTGGTAGAATACAGAGCTATTAAATGCTTTACTTTTGGGGTTAGGTCATAGCATGATTTTTTCCTCAGGTCAGGAAGCGTTATTTGTCTTGAATAATAACCCTGTACAGTTCAAGACTTTGTAAAGGATTCACATTTTTTCTGAGGCATGCATTTAACACTGCTGGACACCAGGATGTTTGACTGCACTGACAATTGCTCTAATCTAATACAATTGTATCTGTAGCATGATTTGTACATAAGATCTGCTATTATATCATTTTCTCTGCTACAGGGAGATAACCCATTATGACCATCTGTATATAGTTCCTGAACATGGTTGGTATCTTACTGACTAATCTTATAAATATTTTTTTCTTGTACTGTGCACAGTATATTCTAAACAGTAGTACCTTGTATTGCATGGTTGTTTTTTTTTTCCTTTATTCTTTTATTCTCAGCTTCTATTTCATTTTCAAAAGTATTGAATTCTTCAAAGCTTCTTTGTTTTTCTCCAGAAACTATAAAAGTACAACCTTGGGGCAGGTGTTTTTTTTTACATTTCCTTTAAGTGTTACATCTGGTTACATCTGCAGGTTATATCTGTCATATCTCATTACATTCTAAAATGATGTGATATAAGAAAACACCTGATGACAGGTTATAATGGTTGCCACAAGGCAATTGCCAAAATTTTAGAAAATATGCAATGCTTTTTAAGAACGACTGTCAATAACTTGCACTATTTCTTAAGCAAGTAACTAACTACATCAACCAGCTCCTGTTCTTTTGAAAATAACCTTTGTTCTTACTCTTTTGCTCTGCAAGGCACCTATCACGTCCCCGAAGTAGTGAAACAATTCACAGAGTATTTGGAAATGACAGTGGAACATTGTACTTCTTTGAATATTGCCCCCTAAAATTCCCCTAAGAAAAGAAGTGCAAATTTAAAGAACACAGAAAAACAGCCATAGTTTACAAATTACTTTTCTATAATTATTCTTGCTAAAATCTGTAGTGTTCTGGTTACCACTAGATCTCTTAGGGCTTTCAACTGTATTAAAGACACCAGTCTTATTCTAGCACATCTGTAAGGAGCCACAGTGTCTAATGTATGCCTGAACAGAAATGTTCACACAAACACAGTCAAAAATTGGATTTGCATGAAAACTGCATCTATGTGGTTATACCTTTGCTATTTAAACAGCAGAGAAGCTATCAAATACTACACAGAAACGGAATATTATACTGGCAAGACAAGTACTACCCCATTACATTGATAATGATGTTTTCTTCATAGAATTTGTATCACTTTATTCGAGTGGATTTCAAAACTTTAGAGAGATGGAATTTAAAAGCATTTATTGGGTTGGCCAAAAAGTAATTGCATCCTTTGGTGGGTAAATGAAAGGTGACTTTTTCACAGGAAATAAAAACTGTACTAAACAATATATTTTCTATTTTGTTCAATTACCTTTAACCATCTTTAAGGCAACTTCACAATTCTGCACTCAAAAATGTTCTTATCGATATGAATCACAATGTCAACACGCTTAGTGAGATGAATTTCTTTGAGTTCATGCGATACCCAAATATTGAGCTTCCTAATGTATCCAAGTTGTTTTAAATGGTTTTCAATGCTCAGTTTCAATATGTGAAGATTATCAGCAATCTCTTGTGTCATTAAACACCAACTGGAGTCAATCAATGCATTTATTTTGTCGCTATCAATTTCAATTGGCCTTCCTGAGCATGGTGCAACTTTAACATCAAAATCTCTGAATTAAAATTTATCAAACCAATTTTGACACTTATGTAGTTTTAAGGCATCTTCAACATAGACATCACATAACTTTTTATGAGCTTGCACAACATTTTTTCCTTTTCAGAAATAATACAGCAAAATATGCCAAAAATGTTCCTTTTGATTTTCCATTTTGTAATTGACTTGAAATAAATAATTGTTAATGAAATCGTGCACTTTCTTTTTCTAAAACATGCTTGAACTGTCAACTGTCAAATTGCATAATGAATTTGTGGTTTAAAATGAAGTAAGTTACATTTCAAGGCATGTATGTCCATCTATTAAGACATGCAATTACCTTTTGGCCAAAAAAAATATTAATACTGGCATTCTTCAAGCTTGACATAAATAATTTGGAGATTAGGGATAGTGCAGTTTAAAAAAGTAAGAGCTACTAAAGTAAATAATTCCTGAAAATTCCTAAGTTAGCACCAGAAGAATCCTTTAGAAAGTCTAATTCTGCTAATTGAATATTGAATTTGAATATGCTTTTGTTTGTTACCGTTAGTGAAAAATACACATTAATACAAATTGCCATGAACATTGAAAACATACATAAAAATGCATATTCCTACTGTGTCATCCTAAAAATGTTATTTCAGTGAAGTCATGACCTATGAAGATAGTGAGATGCAGCAGCTTGAAGAGCAGCTGTGAAGTGCAAAATATCTGCTCTGCCCCTCTGCACCTGTGTCCCTCATCTCTCTTTTCCAACTCTTTGAGTCTCCAGACTGCCTCCATGTACTGACACTGAGCTAGAAAGTATCAATTGCATTTAATCTTTATTACAGTATCCTTTTTTTTCTCAGTTTCTCAGTTGCTAAAATGCGTTACTGGGTAGTTCTTTGGGCCTGTGACACTATCTGAATAATGGTGCTTTCCATTAACTATGCAAACCTTATTTTTAACTTACAATGATGACATTGTGAAAGTCCATTTCCAAGGAGAACATTGAAGCCATAATAGATGAAGTATTGTATCAGATCTTCAAGTCAAGAGCAAGACCAGCGAAACCAGCTCACTTAACCTCTCTCATTGGTCATTGGCAACAGATAGATACAGAAGCCCATCATTGCCTGAAGTTCTATATTTATGTTTCAAGGCTAGATGCAAATCTGAATATATTCATCCTATCCCTTCACATGCAACTCTAAAGCTGACAATTCATGTTTCATGCTTCGCTTCCTTTGCAATGTCTCAGCTGTGAGAAGAGAGACAAATCTGTCATCTGTTTTGATCAATTGATATTTTGTTTATTACTATTCTAAACATTAATAGAAATATAGCTATTTTAAAAGTTTAAATTTTTAAGAAAGAGCAAAAACATAGCATTTATTAGACAATAGATGCTATCTCCTCTTTTCACTACCTACAGATAGACAGCAAAACATTAAGATTGACAAATGTGTGATAAGAAATGAATCAACCTAGCTCATTTTCAATCACTTATTTTCTATTCTAAATTTGTGTTTCAACTGTCAGAGCCTCTGTAATGTCAGCATCACTCATTACCTCAACTGTCCATAGACGCAGAATGATGTACTGCTCTTTCTAATGAGATTTGATCCAGTTTTCATTCATTTCACTATTAATTGGACACCATTCTATACATCTTGTCCCATGACCTATAAGGCCAGACTGAAAGAAAACATCCAAAAGGTTGTATGAATATTTTCTTTGTTGGGTTTTTTTTTTTTACTCTCACTTCTACTGCATGGTAATCGACAGTGTGACCGAAGCATGCAAGAATAAAGCAAATAGATAGACTTAGCACAGAAATATCAGTGATTTTTTTTATATCTCTCTCTGCAGAAAGCAGTGGATTAGACAGTTAGAATATTTTTTTCTCCTTCTGATCTTTTAACTGGATTATCAATGTCCTCCTTTGATTTGCTCAATGACTTAATTTAAGAGGAAGATATAATATGAATTCTAATGCTGCTATATCCTTTGAAACAGAATTTTAAAAGCTGCAATGTCAAAGGGGGAAAGAAGGATTTAATTGACTGAAAAAGCAGTCAGAGAATTGGGTTGGCCTCAAGACAAGCAGCATAGAGAAAATCAAATAGTTCTAGACAATCTTAGTTCAACTGATGAGACAAGCAGTTAGAAGATGCTGATTTGGATAGAATAAGGCTGGCAATTATTTGAAAATCAGAAGAACAAAACCTATAAAGCAGACAGGAGAAAAAAAGGATGAGAAAGGAAAAAAAAATAGACATCGTTAAACTGGGAAAAAATAAACTAAAACACTTTTAACTGTGTATTTCTATTGTGCATTTGTCTTGGTTTAACCTGGGAGGTAGCTAAAACACTACACAATTTATTCACTCACTCACTGTCCTCCACAGTGGGATGGGGGAGAGAATCGGAAGATTAAAATTAAAGAACTCATCAGTTCAGATAAAGTCTATTTAATAAATAAAACAACCCAAACTTAATTAATAATGACAATAACAACAAAAACAACAACAATAATGATAATGACAATTAATTGTAACAAGAATAGGAACAATAAAGCAATCAAAGTTATACTCAGCTCACAAACAGCAGTCACTGGCCAACTAAAACATGACAAAGGAGGGGCAAGACTCAGGAACCAGGACAGGCTGCCATCATGAAGTAGAGAGGAAGAGATTAAAGGGGAGAAGAAGGTGACAAAGGCAAGGGAGTGGTCAAAGCTCCACTACCAACTTGTGTTAATTAAAGAGAGCACTGCTGAAACATGAAAAGGGAATTCTACAAGTCAATCCTGGCAACACCAGGACAGCATTGTAATGTGTATCTGTACTCGGTTCATAGACAAAGGCTGCATCCAGTTTTTAAAAATTAGCTAGCTTAGCTATATTTGGCATCCACTGTTTGGGCAGAAAATTTATTTGGACTTATTTTATTCCTCTGTTCTAAACAAGGTGGAACCACCCATTAGCAAACACATTGTGTATAGACCTAAAATGCTATAGAAGTCATTATGTTTTTCCCACTTTGTATTTTCCATTAAAAAGTAGATAATATAGTTCTGCAATATTGTAAATATGAGATAAAAATTGTGCCAATTAAAGCAAATTCTTCAAATACAAGCCCAGAAAATCTCAAATATCCAAATTTTAAAATATGTAGAGTATATATAATATATAAAATCTTGCTACAGAACATGAGTGAGGCTTAAAGAAATATTTCATCTCACATATTCATGCTGTCAGACATAGATGGCAATTAAATAGCAGTTTTGATGATACCTGCAAAATAACCCTCTATTATATCTCTTTATGAAAAATATTTTCCTGTTGAAATAAGTTACTGTGGAAACATCCATTTTCCATTTAATAATATAACTTGTATTTTGAAATAAGGTTTAGGTCAGAAAGGAGACAAGTGATTATCCTTTGGAAAATAAGAAGGCATTCCTACGCAAGGTATTCCACATTTAAGTCACCTAATTAACCACAGGACAGATCTACAGATAGCCTACATTAGTGTCACTAGGGAAAAAATTAAGTCTTACAGTTGATTGAATATTTATCTCTAAAATGTATATTGCTATGTAAAATTTTGCCACATATATTCCATAGAAATATTTTTTACAATACATTTATACTAAAATGTCGAATTGCGTCATGCCGACTTCTAGAACTTAGTTCTGAAATAGCTTCATAATGCTGGTTTTGAAACTTTAGCAAATTATCAACTTTTTTTGTAATTGTAAAACTTCTGAATGTGTCAGACTGGCTGTTTTGTGAACAATGTAAATTTAAAATGAAATTACTTTGGATCCGATCTGTTGCATATGGACTGGGGTATTTGTCGTCTTTTCAGACTATGCTCTAAGTGTTCTAATATTAAGAAAAAAATGTTTCCAAAATTTAGGAAGGCTAGTACCATGAATTTGCATAGACTTGCAAAAATGGTTACTGAGACATGAGTGAATACTAGCAAACCCTGTCTAATATCTCTTACCTTCTGGCTCTGTAAGAGTTTAGGACAACAGATACATTCAGAATATTTTGACTACAGAAGATTTTTATTATATATCTTTGTAGAATAATTGGATTTATTTTCTTTTTCAATATAGTCTTGTTGTGAGCTTATAGAGGACATTGTACAGATAATAGAAATTACATGGATCACATCCAAGGACCTGTAGTCCACCAAATAAAATTAAGCTTTGAAATGAACAACCACTGTCTTTAAAGGACATAGATGAAATCTTAAAAACATATCTGAGAGACAGATTTTAATCTTTTAAAGTCAACTATATGTCTGCTGAAATTTTCAATAGTATCCTGATGCTAATATACAGAGATTTGGATACACAATTTGATAATTAGTGGTCTATTTAATAGTTTAACTAACAAAGGTGGTTTTAACTTTTAACAAAGATGGTTTAACTAACTTTTAACAAAGATGGTTTAACTTTTAACAAAGATCTTTAACATCTTTGTCAGCAATTTAGACATTGAGACTGAGTGCACCTTAAGCAAGTTTGCCAACAACACCAAGCTGTGTGATGCAGTCAACAGACTGGGTGGAAGGGATATCATCCAGAGAGGAGGGCAAGTGCAAACCATATGAAATTCTACAAGACCAAGTACAAAGTCCTGCACATGGGCTGGGGCAATCCCAAACACAAATACAGGCTGGGCAGAGAATAGACTGAGAGCAGCCCTGAAGAGAAGGGCTTGGTTGATGACAAGCTCAACATGAGTCAGCAATGTGTGCTTGCATCCCAGAAATCCAACTGTATCCTGGGCTATGTCAAAAGAAATTTGGCCAGCAGGTCAAGGATGGGGATTCTCTCCCTCTACCCCAGCCTAGTGAGACATCACCTGGAGTACTGTGTTCATTTCTGGAGCTCCCAAGATTAAGAAGGATCTGTTGAGGCAAGTTCAGAGGAGGGTCACAAAGATAATCAGGGAGCTGAAGCACCTCCCCTGTGAGGCCACGCTGAGATACTTGGAGTTGTTTAGGCTAGGGGAGAGAAGACTCTGGCGAGACCTTATAGCAGCCTTCAAGTGCTTAAAGGGGGCCTACAGGAAAGACAGGGAGGGATTCTTTATCAGGGACTGAAGTGATAGAACAAGGGGTAATGGTTTTAAACTGGAAGAGGGTAGATGTAGGTGAGATATTAGGAAGAAATACTATGAGAGTGGTGAGCCACTGAAACAGATTGCCCAGGGGGTTGTGGATCCCCCTTCCTGTAAGTGTTCAATGGGACTTTGAGTAACCTGATCTAGTGGAAGGTGTCCCTGCCTAAGGCAGGGGGATTGGAACTAGATAATTTTTAAGGTACCTTCCAACCCAAAACATTAATTCTATGGTTCTCTGAAATGCGTCTGTAAATTATTTTGGAGCCACAGTCCCAGTGAAGGCAAGTGAGACTAAGATTCTAAGCATGCAAACTAGAAATTAATTATGCTCTTTTGAATATTTTCATTCTTTTGCCTTCTTTCATATTACACGAAAACAGAAAGCAAGTCTGGATTCACCAGTGTATGAAAGCATCTGTTTATTTTCAGGCATCTAATCAGCTCCCTTCACATTAATTAAGTGGCGCTCCTAAAGTTAAGCTTATGTTCAGTCTAGATTAAGGCACTCATAACAGTCCCAAAAGAAACAATGTTTTAACTTTAAAAATCTTCTTCTATATAGTGGCATTATAGGCACTTTACAATTATATTTAATGATTATTAGTCATCTAGTCTTCTAACTCCCTACACATTGGCTTCAAAATGCTTCTTATATTTTTATTATTTTGTGGTTGAGCATGGTCATCTGTACAGGTTCTGTACATATGGTGATGCTTCATCTACAGCAAGAAATGCAAACCTATTTCTGGATATAAGCAACATTGTCACAAGTTTTTTAAGGTCTTACAACAGCAAGAAATGTTAACAGCGCTTGATTCTTTACCAGAAAATTGATAGAGTACTGCCTAGTAGAATTCTTCCAGTAATTTACAATCTCATGGTAGCATTCAACTGTGGTGAAATCACTTATCATTAATGTGAGTAACTAAAAATCCAGCATTCATTTACATACAGATCATGGTAGGTATCTACTGGATCTAAGATGCAGACAGCTGGAATGATGCAAGATGATATTCCCTTTCTTCATCATCATGACAGGTTGTTAGCTATTGTCACTAGCAACTTGTTTACACTCAAGTTCTGCTTTGTTGTAGAACAACTAAGATACTGCACTCTAGCCTTGAAAATACTGTAGCCTTCTTAAAAATTATCCTGAAAGCTGCCTTATTTGCAGGCTTAGAATATCCCCCAGTTCAATCAAAAGGAAAGCCATTTGAAAACTCATGAAAATAGGTCTATTAGGAGCAGGACACTTTATTCCTTACATGCAGACCATTGACTATAGGGGAATTACAGAGGATATCGTATCACAGATTAAATATGTTTCTGAAACATGAATATGACATACAAGGAAGAAACTCAGTCCAGGCACTATGTATCAATTATTGATATGATGTCCCCAGGGAACTACATTACCTTCCATTAATTACAAAGTATTAGTTCTAATCTCCTATACTGTGAGAATATTGTTTTACATTGCTAATGGGCCCTAAAGGAGTGATTCATTCTTCCCTTCTCCACTGTTAATAGTTTCCTAGCCAAAACACTCTAATTCTGCAGAATCTTACCTCATCCAACTCTACTTCATGGACAAAAAGAATCCCTGTTAAAGCACAGATGGTCTTTCTGTAAGGAGAGCTCCATAATCTTTGCAAAGAAAATAAAACACACAGCAATAAACCACACAGCTATGTTATTTATCCTCAGAATACTATCAGTTTCTCCTCAGATGATTGATTCATGCTAAATCTGTGGTTTCATCCCTTTGTCAAAAGTATTGGTAACGCATTTTTCATTTCAGCTGGTAGTCTTTTTTTTTTCCTAATAACTTTTTTGGTTTTGGTTTTTTTTTCAGTAATTTTTTTATTTGTTGATTTTTGGTTGTGTTTCACAAAAACTGTGACTGAGAAGAAGCTTTCACTCAAAGGAACAGACCTGGGATTTTAAAACAAAACCCACTAAAAATAGGTGATCTCATAAACCCCCAAATATTTTTTAACATTTATAGTGTGAATCTTCCCTTTAGCTTATGAATATCAAGAAATAAAATACAATTAAGTGAGCAGACATAATCATTGATTTGCAAACTTTTTTACCCACACAGATCAAGAGAGATCCACTGATAAATACATTCCTCAGTTGATTGACTTCCACTCAGAACCTGTTTTAATAAAGAGTTTCAGAGAAACAGAGGGGGAAAAAACCCTTAGTCAGTCTAGCAGAGTTCATGGATAAATGCATGCCAATAAATTAATATATAATTCAAATAGTAAATAAAGGAGCACAGCTTAGCGAACATGAAGGCTTCCTGCTTGCAGCCAAGCGTATTCAAATGTCATCAGCTAAGCAACTATGGAAAAGAGCATTTTGAAAAATCATTGATGTTTTCACTAATGAAAACTGGAAACCACGAGCTGTTGCTTTCTAGATTCTGTATGCTGTCACCAACAAATAAGAAGCCAACATTTTAAAATATCAATGAATGAGACATTACAGTAAAAGGAAGATGACCACATGAACCATCAGCAGCTGGACTAACTGGTTTCATCTGAGTTCCTCAAGGTGAGTAATACTGCACATTCTCTGTGTCAGTGGAGAAATGGATCAAAGAAAATAAGGGGATCCATGGCTCTGATACGATTTGCTATTGCCAGCAACAAATACACCAAATGTCTTAAGACTAAGAGAATTAAAAATGTTATCTGGAGATGGTTCCTTAGCGTATGAAATATACAGTAAGTAATCATTAATAAAGTTGTGTTCTGTGCATAGTTGATAAATTATTTAGATTTTGCTCTCATCGTTATTTCAAGAACATCTTAACAGTAGTAAAACCCACCTGAGACATTAGTTAATTTTAAACCTAACTTTGAGTACCTGAGCAGCTTTAATGACTGTAATATTTTGTGGTTACTTATGAGTGCTGGTGCAGAATCCAGTCTCAGGATTCTCCTCTTTATACAGTAGATCAGTATACTGGGATCGGGTTTTGTATATAGTTAAATATCCTTTGTCCCTTATTTGATCCCAGTAGTCTCAAGTGGCAGTGTTCGAGCAGTGCCTCGTGGCCGCTGTGACTGCTGTGACTCATCACCAGGGACCGCAGTGGTGCTGGGAAGCGGATAATGGTGGAAGCTTCCCAGCACCTGTCCCCAAGATGTGACAGGAAGCATCCCAGGAAAACAGGAAAAGCCCACGAAAACCTTGGGCCTCCTCGTTTTTTTATAGACTGTGGCGGGAAAGGGGAGGGAACAGTACTGATCTCTGACCCCCCAGGGTCCTACAGACACCACCTGTCCTTCCCTTTCAGGCTGGTAATCCTTAAACCATAACACTATTTTGAGTGCGTAAATGAGTACCCACCATAATAAATCTGTTCAATGTATGTGAGCTAGTACTGGCATTGGTATTTTTACCTGAAAGGAAGATGGTAGCAGTCTGCTAGGCTCTGCTATACTTGAATTAACAGCATTTTAGTTAATATTACTTTATGTCACTACTGGAAAATGGCTATAACAAGCAGCCTTGAGAAATTCACTTATTTGTAGTGTATCCTAAAACCAGCTTTAATTTTCATTGTCATTATCATCTGAATAATGAAAGTGTGGAAATGGCAGTGACTATGTAGAACTGGTGGAGATTGTGACGGTGGTTATGTAACTTAATAAAATGGTTGTAGGTTCCCAGAATATCTTCACCTCACCACATCTCCACCAAACTACTTTCCTATCACTAAACAGATTTTCCTATGACACTGATAAAAGGAAGCATGAAATGAGTCTCTCACATAAAGGTCTATGTAACATGAATGCACTTGACAGGTCACCAATAGAGATGAAGACAGTATTCTATCCACATCAGAGTTACACTGCTTTATAACAGATGAGGATCTAATTCTTTACATAAACTGTCATCTACTGCGTGCAGATTTCAAAGACACAGAAATCTAAACACTACAACTGGACAGTTAGTATTGAGTCAGTGGTAATTTCAAAGTGAAATACCAAGGAAAGTTTTCTTACATACTTATATATGTGTTTAGTAAATCAAATATGGAGATGCACATTTTAGAGCCTTTCAGTAAAGTTGCTTTTTAAAGAATTATACATATATTTTTAGCTATCAAAACATACTACATGTGCTATAATTTTCATTATGTGCCTTGTGGACTTGGAAGTATCATACTTCTTCACATTGTTATTCTTGCACAATGTAGTGTAATAAATTTTTATAGTATTTTAGCCCAGCAAGAGATGACCTAACAAACCTCTCTATTGTTGACTCTGCTGATAATTACATGCTTGGAAGGATGCCAGGGAACAGTATGATACTTGTTATATTTCCACCTCAAATATAAACCACTGTCTTCCTGTCTTTCACATGAGACAGGGCACAAGGTTAACAATTATTTCTTTCTCTTGTTTATGCCAAAATCTTAGTTACTGGAACATAGAGGACAATTCTTACAATGTGAAGTTCTGTACGTCTTCAAAAGACCAATGAAAATTGGATTCTAAGTATTTCTTACAATCAGAGGGAAAAAAAATCACCTTGTTCCCTTTTTAGAGCTGGATATTCATATATATAAGTATACAAATTCTCTATAGATAAATATAGACACGCACATGTATGTGTCTGCACAGGTACGAGTTAAAAGCACAAGAATACAGAAAATTCATTTAATACATTGTAATTTTTGTTAGAGAAAGTCACTGTCTATGGATAACATCCATGCAGAATTCTGGTTGGTTTATATTATCTGATGTGAGAATTCACAAGCATCTTTTCACAGAGAATACTGGGTATGCAGGAGAATCATGTATAACCTGCAGTGTGAATGTGACTGGCTACAGGGAAATAAAGTTCCCATCACAGTCTAATCCAGACTACCAGATACTTTCAACCTACTCTATGACTCATATCCTTTTTTCCCCTCAAAATAGAAAATTTTATTATACCTGTTTTACATAGGAAAAATTGAGGCATAAGTAATTTGAAGATTTTCCCTGATTCAGTGCCTACATATGAAAAGGAATGAATTGTAATTCCTGCTAATTTAGTTCTTGACCATGGTAATTAAATAACACTGTCTTCTGTGAAACTGAAACTGGAAGAAATAATGTATTATCCTATCTCTTGAACAGTACCTGTAAATTATATTGTCATGCTTCAGCATGAATACTCCATATCCACCCTAGCAAAGGTTTTATTTTTCTCCCTGAAGATTTATCTGGTAAGCCATGTATCAGGAGATGATTCTTTGTTCATGTATATATGTAATTCATTATTTGATTGACTCATCATCTTATCATTTTATCCCTACAGTTCTTATTCCCTTCTTGGGAAATCCTGTTATATCTAAGTACTCATACATTGGTTGTTCTTCTTTTTGCTTCTTTAAGCAAGGATTAAATCAAAACTTCTATCCCCTGTATTCAGTTGTTGCTTTCCTGTCTTGTCTGTATATCACAAAGAATCAAAACTGGCAAGAGCTACAAAATATGCCATGAAGTAGAGCACATCATCTCATCAACTGAGGTAAGAGTAGGCACAGAATTAACTTGAATCAAGTCACAAATTGGCATACAACATAGCATGACACACATTGACTTATACTTCAGAATGTGTTTAACTTAATTTAGGATTTATTGGTTTTCACCATGAACTTCTGTACAATTAGTCAGAACTGCCCACTTCAGGCTATATTATCAAAGCAGTGTTTAAGGTATCATTAAGCAACTCAGGATTAATAGGAATCCTAAAGAAAATCCACTTAACACTTCTGAAATGCACTTCTGCAGAAGAACTAGCCTGCCTCTTTTTTTAATTTAAAATTATGAAACTTAGATGCCTTGGCTAAACTTACATAAAGTTCTAAGTTTTTTTAAAAAGACACTAATTTCTGATCTAAATTTTATTGTTGTCAGAAGGTGGTGTGTACATTTTTTTGTGTAGTCTTTACTTTTTCCTTTTTACACCATTCCCAGGAAAGAATCCTAGTGATTAGGGATTTGGGATTTAGCTCTTACATATTACTCCTGTCCATTTTGGAAACTGCATACGAAGATAAAGGGCTGGAGCTGGATGCAAAGGGAAGGACTTCCACTTCTACTATTATGTATTCAAGCCTGTTCTATAATAATGAAAACCAATAGCAAAACCAGTTAGCTGAAACAGGCCTGCTTGCCCTTATGGTATCTAGCACCACTGTTCTTTGACTTACATATCACCAGTGATTTGAATAATATTTGCCTATGTTCACCCTCTGTAAGTAAGATGCTTATGTATATGTCAAAGTGTATACGCAACATAGGTTATGGTTGCTCCCTGACTTCCTTTTACATAAAAAAGAGCCCACTGAAGAACCAGTATCACCTTTTCTTTCTGTAGATGGATTGACAGAGTGAGAATAAGTCTGAATGTGAGCTGGACCTTTGCTGTTCTTCTACTGAAAGCCTAGCAAGCTTTCTGAAGTAAAGAGGGGGTGGTCAAACTTTTCCTCAAATTTTTTATTAGAAGATACCTAGTGAAAACGTGTCAATTGTTCTGTATTTCACTGGGCTGTGAGTCTTCAGTGTTGCTGAACACACATTGAAACTCCAAGTGTTTCAGTCCTCAGACTGAACAACGTGCTCTCTGCTTAGAATGATTGAATTGATGTGTTCTCAATGGGGCTGGAAAGATAACAATCATTTCCAAGCTGAAAAATAAAAATTCTGTCTCACATCACCAACTGCATTATTCTCAAAGTTCCTCTAGAAGAAAGAATAAAATCAACCTATTCAGTTTTTTTAACAGCAAAATACCTGCATTGATACAAGCTGATTAGAAAGACCAAATCAGAAACTCACAAAAAGGCAGGTAAAAGCCATGCAGTAGTGTTACAATGGGAAAGAAGGAAAACAATGTGCATCAAGGTAAAATTGTAGATTTTGTAAATTCAGTGTCTAACTCCACAAAAATATTTCCTGAATCACTCTGTTTGATTTGAATTTTCATCTAGAAAACAAACTTCAACGAATTGGGCTGGTTTCTTCTCCTATGTTCTTAGGTCATAGTCTAATTCCTCTTTGGCTACTTTGAGCCTGGGAGACTGAAAGTCAATCAATCCTACGTAGCTGCAGAATTTATTTTCAGTGCTTGAATCTGAATCATATGATCCAATCTTAGCTTTGTCTGCTGTAATTCTTGCCCATGTGGTGCAAGATCCCTTTTCTAGATCAAACTCAAAATTCAGAAACAGGTTTGGAAGATTCTTTCTTTTTTTTTTTTTTAAAATTTTGGTAGAGTACTTTATCTTTAACACTGTTATGATTTCATGGCTGAAGTTCTTAAAGGGCATTGTGTCCATTCTTCTCAGTTTAGATCAACATTATTCTACCTGTTCTGTGATTTGTTATTGATGTTGTTTTGTTGGGGGTTTTTTGTTAAATTGTAACTGTAACTCTGGGAAGTCCCCTTTACATGGAAACAACCATTTCTTTTATAGAACTTTCAATGAGCTTGACCTCAGTTGTACTGCATGGCAATGAATTCCATGGAAAAATTACATTGTAAACACCATATATATTTCCATTCCTTTTTAAATACTTACTATCATGCCAATTGAATCAGCAGTCGCGACCAAGATGGAATTAGTGCAAGAGATATTTAGGGGTAAAAATAGGGAAATATTTCCAAAATTCTGATGGCTGAACACACAGTTGCTTTGTCTCCAGTGTTCAGACACCAGCTGTGAGATAGAAGAGCTTTCTGGATGGAGTAAAATTTTGTGTGTTTCACACTTTCACTGTATACTAAGTAGTCAGATTATAAATGATTTTTTCAAGACAGAACTCCTGAAGTAAATGTTTGTTGATTTATTTCTTATACTTCTTATAGTAATAATTTTAGACATTGTTCTCTCATTCTGTAGATCTAAAAGGACTTTTAAAGATCTCTCTGAAAAGTTCAGAAGTCACACATTTCTCTTTTCAGCAGGCAGAGCTGCTACTTGACTGAAGTAAGTCCTCATCCTCAGACTTGAAATTAGAGCCTCTTTGAAGCAAATAAATAAGAGTGAAATGAGGTAAAAATTTTGATTATAAACACAATGTGATTATACCCTTTATAATATGAATTTTAATGTCATATAGAAAACAACTGTTTTCATAGCCATTTAGTAACCATTCACAGATTTTTAGAATCATTCAAATCTGAATGCTTGCAATGGTGGCATAATGCTAACTTTTAAGTGTTATTTGTCACTATGCATCCTCTTGGGAGATGGATTTCAAACGTTTTTCCAAACATTCCTTGGGATTTTATGCTGAGGATCAGATTTTCAGTCCAACAGACACCTGTCTGATTATTCAAAAAGATAGAATAGAATTTCCATGGGATTTTGGTACAAGGATCTTTGGATTTCATACTGGCACCTTTTGACAACTTTAAAGGGATGAGTTAAAAGGTATGTTTCAAATACAGAAACAAACTGAAGCAGATCCAAAGATCATCTAATCCAGATGACAGAATGTCATTTCACCTATGCTTCCTGTCAGAATGCTGTAAAAAATGGTCCATGAGTACCTTGCTTCTTGCCTCAACCACTCCTCGCACCTTGAGGGCTAATTTCAATCAGAAAGGGAGGAACTGAATGAGAATTGATTCATAACATTAAGGACATTTTGGAGCTGGGTAAGCCTCCATTTTTGGAGCTGGCTGTCTCTTTTCAGCTTTGTGTAGACACCAAGTATAGTTTTTTGTTTTGGTAAGATGTTTTCAGGAAACTGAAAACTTGAAACAGATCTCTGCCAAAAGATTTCCATTGCTACAGTCCATGAGGACTAGTCCTAAATAACTGATTTTAACAGATCCAGAATTACTTTCTTATTGAAGGGTCTCTGTGATGTTGTTTTTCGTAAGTTATGTAAAAAGTAAAACACTTAATATATTTGTTTAAAGAATGGTTGATTCTGGAGACTTGGGGAAAGAAAACAAAATGGTTTATATTTAGCATTTGAGCCTCAGCTGCACTACATCTAATGGAAATAAATCACTGAGGAAAATGAAACAGAAGTGAGAGACTATTTACATTTTTTAAAATTCTGAATTATTAGTAGTAGATTCAGAAAGGTACAAATTTTAAGATACTCTTAAGATCTAATTTGTGCAATCAGTATTGACTTTTCTAATTATGCCTTTATGACTTCATACTACTAGTGTCCAGTTTTCTATATGGATCAGTCATTCTTCAAAATTTTCTTCAATTTTTTTAAAAGTAATAGGCACAATAATGTTTTCCTTAATGGTAGACAGATAGAAATAATCCTTCTCTTTTACACCTATTATTAAGCCAGGAAAAAAATATTCAAATGTAACTCTGTCTTTTGTAAACCCAGTGCCCCACTGCAGAAATAGAGCCCATTTAAAATATTTCAAGGGTCTTTCAAAGTACAGCTTTAGATCACATCCAGATTTCTGTGTGTGTTTGTCAGTAATCACAGCTAATGACAGAGACTGCTAAAGGGACACTGCAATAGATTGTCCCAATCCTTCATTCTCTGCACACAATACTTAGTGTGGTGGTTCTGTGAACTGCATTCAGGAATAAGGCCTTAGACTGTTCATTGGTAAGGTGTTGTAGCTATGCCAGCTACTCCAACATGCATCAAAAGTTGCTGTAGCTACCAGTGGATTTACTCTCATTTATTATTTCTGTAATGCAACAATCCAGATATCCATCTACACGTTAACGAAAGGTTAATATATATATCTCTAGAACTCCTGTACTACAACATCATTTCACTTAATGACTTGCATAGTATGTCTACTATTAGATTTTACTACTTCTACTATTAGATTTACTACTTCTGTCACCTTCACCCTTGATTTTAAACCACTGAGTGAAGCAGGGATTCAACAGTCAGCGCTTGGCCAAGACAGACAAAATAAGAAGCACAGACTGTAGAAGCACATTCTGTATCTGCAACATAATGAAGAAAGAAGACTCCATGATGCCTGTGACAGGGATGAAATCTGTTAACAAACACGCTTCTGGTTCAGGCTTAATCTGTGCTTCCCTGGCCAAAGTACTCTGAGCAAATTATTTATACTCCATTTGGCAGCATTTGGGAAGGACAGTTGTAAAACGCAGAAATGCTATCTCAGGATATATGAATAGCCTTTGAAACTTATTATAAGTACATCCCTTCATTAGTTTTATCCTACAGTTGATGAAATATATGTGTTAATGTGGGTTCTCCCAGAGAAGAACGCTTGTCATTTTACTTCCAGCGCTGCTACATGACATATCTGTCTCATGTGTTCTGGGTAACCTCCCGCTTAATTTTCCTAATAACATAGTGTGGGTGTTCTCTAATAATATTAGCCTACATTTTTATATTTCCTGTTCATCAGTGGACTGAATAAACACCGTACAATCTTTATACAGGACTGCAACAATAGCAAATGCAAGCAATGAATTGTATGTAAGTGACCTACAGGGAAAATGTAATATTAGAGTATTATATCATGAAAAAAAGTGAGTGGTTCAATTTTATAAAATACATTTAAAAGTAATTTGCAAACAGGAAAATAAATACTATTCAGGTGTTTCCTTACTATAGTCTCTGTTTTATATCATTCAATTGAGAACAGAATTAAGCCTATATACTATATACATATTATACCTATATGGAACAAATCATGCTGAGTGCCATCACACATCACATGCAGGACAACCAAGTGATTGGGCCCAGTCAACCTGGGCTGACCCAGGGATGGGCAGGTCCTGCTTGACTAATCTTATCTCCTTTTATGATGAGGTGGCCTGTTTGGTGGACAATGGAAAGGCTGTGGACATTGTCTACCTGGACTTTAGTAAGGCCTTTGACACTCTCTTCCACAGCATCCTCCTGGAGAAGCTGGCTGGGCATGGCTTGGATGGGCACACGCTTTGCTGGGTCAAGAACTGGCTGGATGGGAGTACAGAGAGTTGTGGTGAATGGAGGTAAACCAGTTGTGACCAGTCACAAGTGGTGTTCCCCAGGGCTCAGTTTTGGGGCCAGTCCTGTTTAACATCTTTATCAATGATCTGGATGAGGGGATTGAGTGCTCCCTCGGCAAGTTTGCAGACGATGACACTAAATTGGGAGGGAGTGTTGATCTGCCTGAGGGTAGGAAGGCTCTGCATTAACCTGGATAGGGTTTGAACTTGGGTCACAACAACTCCATGCAGCGCTACAGGCTTGGGAAGGAGTGGCTGGAGCTGCCAGGCAGAAAAGGACTTGGGGGTGTTGGTGGACAGCAGAATGACCATGAGCCAGCAATGTCCCTTTGTGTCCAAGAACCCAATGGCATCCTGGGGTGTATCAGGAGGGGGGTGGTTAGTAAGTCGAGAGTGGTTCTCCTTCCCCTCTACTCTGCCCTGGTGAGACCGCATCTGGAATATTGTGTCCAGTTCTGGGCCCCTCAGTTCAAGAAGGACAGGGAATTGCTTGAAAGAGTCCAGTGCAGAGCCACAAAGATGATGGAGGGAGTGGAGCACCTCCCTTATGAGGAGTGGCTGAGGAAGCTGGGTCTCTTTAGCTTGGAGCAGAGGAGACTGAGGGGTGACCTCATTCATGTTTATAAATTTGTAAAGGGCGAGTGTCAGGAGGAAGGAGCCAGGCTCTTCTCTCTGTTGTCCTATGACAGGACAAGGGGCAATGGGAGCAAGCTGGAGCAAAGTTCCATGTGAACATAAGGAAAAACTTTTTTACTGTAAGGGTTATGGAGCACTGGACCGGACTGCCCAGAGAGGCTGTCGAGTCTCTTTCTCTGCAGACATTCAAAACCCGCCTGGACGTGTTCCTGTGTGACCTAGTTTAGGTGATCCTGCTCTGGCAGAGGGGTTGGACTGGATGAGCTTTCAAGGTCCCTTCCAACTTCTGAGATTCTGTGATTCTGTGTGATTCTGAGATTCTGTGATACTTGACACTTATGTGTATTCCAGGTGGTAAAAAGTCACATGTACTTGAATTTTCAATGCCTAATGTAAGGCAAAAATCTTCATATTTGTTAAAGCAAAATGTAAGTCTCCTGTTCCTCCAAAAATGTCTGCAGATTACTTCCCAGAGAAATACAACTGTGCCTACTATGCTTTTGGCATGGATGGCAAACCTGAATCTAAACTCAGACTTTTTTCATGTGAAAGACCTGATCTGTTCTTCACAGTAATGAACAATATTTTTGTCCTCGATGCAAAAGCAAAGATTAGCTATGAAGCCACCAGACTAGCACTTTGAAAGCTAAGTGCTCATCATGGTCACAGCAATTATAAAGTGAAATATTTTAAACACACTTATTAGAGATATTCATAACTCTCATGTAAATGAAACAGCACTGTAAATTAAGTGAATAGCAAATACCAATAAAATATACACATTTATCTACGTTATTACTGTTCTCTCTTTGCCAGTCTTGCTTTGGCTTCATGCTATACCATGAGCCTATCAACTCACAATAGCTTCATAAAGAGCCAAACCCAAACTACTATACATGTATATTTATATATGTATATACACACACATCTTAAACAGAGTAGTCTTGCAGATCCATTATCTGTACGACTTGGCTCCTATACTGCGGAGATTTTGTGAACTAATGGACTTTCCTTGCTGACTTTTACATTGATGATCTAGGTTTGCTGTTTTCAAGACATATCTCCATTTCAGATGAAAAGTTAGCATTCTTTCAACATGAAATATGCAGTCTAAAGCAAAGTCAAAGGAAAAGACTGAGTTAGTAACTGAAATCTAATCAACTGTTCACAATATTGGAAATTCAAATAGCATGTTTTTACGTTCTAGGAGGAATAGCTTTGCTGAGAACATACTCACTGATAGTAATAACCTATATTCAACAAATATGCACCCTTCACTGCAAGGGTTTCCAAAGCCATTCACGAAAATCAAAGACAAGCTTAACTGGTCAGATCATAGAATCATAGAACGGTTTAGGTTGGAAGGGACCTTAAAGATTACCCAATCCAATCCCCCTCCCATGGACAGGGACATCTCCCACTAGACCAGGTTGCTCAAAGTCCTGTTCGACCTGGCCTTGAACACCTCCAGGGAGAGGACATCCACAACTTCTCTGGGCAACCTGTGCCAGCGTCTTACCACCCTCACAGTAAAGAATTTATTCCTAATATCCAGTTTTAATCTACACTTTTCTAGTTTAAAACCATTCCCCCTTGTTCTATTGCTACCTGCCCTTGTAAAAAGTCCCTCCCCAGCTTTCCTGTAGGGCCCCTTCAGGAACTGGAAGGCCGCAATAAAGTCCTCCCAGAGCCTTCTCTTCTCCAGTCTGAACAACCCCACTTCTCTCAACTGGTCCCTGTAGGGGAGGTGCTCCAGCCCTCTGATCATCTTCATGGCCCTCCTCTGGACCCGCTACAGCAGCTCGATGTTCTTCTTGTATTGGGAGCTTGAGAACCACGGATGGATGTCATCGGGTCACATGGACTTGTGCACCTTCAGGCTCTTTAGGTGGTCTCGAACCTGGTCTTCACTTACAGTGGGCAGATCTTCCTTCTCCAAGTTCTTTGCCTTCTGTGACTTGGGCAGCGCAGCTAGAGTCCTTGCCAGTGAAGACTGAGGCAAAGAAGTCATTCAGCACCTCAACCTTCTTCGTGTGCCCTGTGACCAGTTCTCCATCTTCCTTTCAGTATTGTGTGTGTGTCTTCTATGCTCTCAAGTTTCTGTTTTATGCTCCCTTCATAGATTCTCTATGAAGGCACGGTGACCCAGTGGTATTTAGAGGATGAGTTACATGCCCTTTACGTATAAAGATTCAGAACAAGAGAAAATAGAAAAGCTTCAGGGAAAAAAAAAAATCTTTCTAGTACTCTTTTTCCATTTTGTGGCTACTGGGAAAGTAGTTCCCAGACAGTCAATCCTGAAAACAGTTTACTACCATTTGGGAAGTATTTTCCAAATAACTTTTCCTAAATTTTGTCAATTTCTAAATTCAACTTGTCCAGTCAATGGATGTCTCTTTTAACTCCTGTGTTGTACATGTGCCTGAAACAGCAAAGGCACATCCCTAGAATCATTCCAAGCATAAGATATATTAGGTATACTGTTTAAGAATCTGTAATAGAAGCCCCAGTTATCCCAACCTGCTGCAATATTGCCTGTTTTGCAACAGATCATTTCAGTAACCTTGCTTCGCTAAACCATTTGTGATTGATTGCCACCACAGACATTTGTGCTGAAAGTGTCACACACTTGAATTTATATTCTGTTCTCATCCATCTAACAAAAAGAAACACTTGCATATTTTCGACAATGATAAATTGTGAGCCACTGAAGAGAGCAAAGTCTTAGTTACTCTTTTAGAAAATCACATCCTGGACAAATATCTGCATGACACAGAGGATTTGACGGGGAACACAGAGAGCAGCAAATGAACAGTAGCAAGGCTGGCAAGTAACCTCATTTCACTTTCCTTTTCAGCCACACTGAAAGTTATCACAGGTCTTGTGTTTTCTCGTAAGACAGTACAAACATTAATATCACCTACAGCAAAGCAGACAAGGATAGGCAGGAAATGAATTTCAAGACTTGCAAAACATTTTGTCTCCTTAATTTCTGGTTACTGTTTTACAATTAAAATAATTTAGAGTTAAAAGGCTCAGTTATGAAGATGAGAAGCAGTTTGGCAATCCATGATAACAATCTAATGACCTTCTAAAATAGCGCTGGCTGGTAATTTTCCAATCAGGACGTCCATATGTTGATTCTGAATGATTTTTCCCCAGAATATCTCAGTTTGATAACCCTTCCACAAATATAAGAAACAAATAATACACAAAATCGGACCTTCAGTCTATTCCTTTTAGCCCATTGCTCCCAAAAGCTGTAATTTCACTTGAACATTAAAACAGAAAAAAAGATACTTTTGTCAAAAGAATTCCAGAGCACCCTGGTGTTCAGCACTGGTTCTTATGATCCCGTACAATCAAAACAAAAAGAATTCTAGAGTAACAGGCAACTGCATTAGAGATTACATTTACAAATAGATTAATTCCCTAGAATTAGATTACATTTTAGCTCCCCAGTTCTATACACTGGACCATAACACATTTTTCTTGTCACTTTTTGCACTACATATCCAGTATAAGGAATGTACAGACACTACAGAATATATCAATGACCTAGAAAGAAGTGCCAAACATCTTCAGTGTAGCAAATTCCCCTCTCAGGAGGACTCTGATTCTTGGGTATGTCTCTGTGTGTTTTCACTGCTAAGTATAAAACATGATGTGCATTGGAGAAACACATATCTACATAAGCCTATATGTCCCTGTGGTTATATATAGTATCTTACAAATGTGGGTTCCAGAGCAGTAATAGCTTCAATTTGCTCTTTGACAGCTATATTTCTATAAAGAATTATGCAACCATTAAGACTTTTGATAGCAGGTGATAAGCAGCAATTATACTCCATTGCAAGGGAAACTAGCCAATTTGGGGTACTCCCAAGATAAAGCTCACATGAATACTTGTTAACAGAAATATTCACAAACCATTACAGCAGATATTCCTTCCCTATCCCTGATAATAGTTGACATAATGCATATTTCTTGACAGCACAGATGTTTTTGTACCAAGTCCTTTCTTGCACATAACAGAATTAACATGAGATCAGTGGAGCTGCTCATGAGTTAACATCATTACAAATCAGGATTTCCTCTGTATCATTATCTGATACAGAATTTTATTCATATAGTTGGTTTCCTTGTTAAAAAAATCACAAAGCAAAGCTCTCCATCATGCTAGGGGTCTTTTGAAGGTAATTTTTTCTATGATAATGATAAGTTCAAGAAATTCCACTCAGAATAGTGGATCTATATTAATATGTGAAAAAGAAAATAAGATCTATTTTATTTATTATATAAATTTTATCAAACATCTCTGTACCGCGTCTTGTGAGTTTCAAAGACTGTCAACCTTCCTGGAAATTCTAACTCAAAAAGTAAGTATGACATTCTCAATCAATGCATATAAGCTAGTTTATAACATGTCATAACATAGATCCAAACTGTCTTGTCTGTAAATGTGGACACGGGGAATTTCTGAAAATGTGAAAAGACATGTAAAGTGTCATGCTTTGACAATACAGCTAAAGTCAAAACTACGACTGTTACTGAGCTCTGAGAATAAGAAAAGAAACCTAACAAGGAGAAATCCATTATAAAGTAAATAATATTCTATTTTTCCACCTAATTGCTAAAAAATATAGTATATACACTTTATTTAGAAAATATCTTTGATTCATTGTTAATGAAAAAGAATTATTAACGGTGAGCTAGGAAGATGTCATTCCATCAACCAGAGAGGACAGAGCAACCAATTTTTACTTTGAGCAGCTGAAGTCAAGTAGCTAAATCTGGATGTGGTCATGCCTTTCCAGTAACAATAATAATATTTTCTGTGCACAAAATCAAGCAAAATAATGGAATTAGTCATACAAAATCAAAATGAGTACATAAATAAATTGTGGATGGACCAGAGCCACAAATGTTTGAGTGGGTGCCTCTGTGTTTAAACACTGAAATCTACAGCAAAAATCTGAGCTGTACATTACATTACTTTCATTTTGGAAATACTATCTTCATGTTTTTCATGAAGAAAAAAACAAAGTTTTGGGGTTTTTTCAAGCACCAAACTCCTCTAGTTCTCAAAAAAGCTTTCTGTTTTCATGCATTGGACTCCTCTAGTCCTCAAAGTAATCAGAAACCCTAATTTCAGAAAAAAAAGAGTAGACAACAGATTAAAGTAGTTGCTATGGTCAAACCTTGTTTTATCTTCTTTATAAACAGCTTCAAAAAGCATTCTGTTGAAAAATTGCAAACCAGTTTTACTGCAGTTTCACTGTGTGCTTGAAATATTTGAGCTCCTTAAAGAGCTAAGGAACTAATTTAATTTAAAAAAAAAAGGACATATGTCCTTTTTTGATCACCTTTTCAAAGTTACTTCACATAGTCTAAACACGACAACAAATACGTAAGAAGCTAACTTTCCCATCATCAAAATAATGACGGCTGTTTTTTTTGAGAAACATTGCTAGCCCATTTTTTAAGGCACAATGTATAAGGGACCATCTAACATTTTTTTGTCCTTTACCTGTATATTGCCACATTTGTTGTAATGATCACAGTGACTAGATCACACAGTAACAAAGGCAATCAATATTTTTCTTCTAAATGTTCTCAAAGATTCCTAGAATTATCTGGGATTTTAGGATGGCAACATTTTATTAGGGTTGGAAAAAGTATTTGAATACACATATTTATATTATGTAGGAGACTGGCTTTCCTGATCAGTTCTGGAAAACTAAGCTTAACTTGGAGTGACAGCATTAAACTCATAAAGGGATGTATCCTACAGAAATGCAAAGCAAGTTTTCACGTATGATTTAAAATAGGGTAGGATCTGATTTCTGGTTCTTAAAATTATTACAATTTATGATTTAGAAAAAGAGAGAAAGAGAGTGATAATGCAGAGAAGGATAGCAGCAAATGGAGGAGGTGGGGTGGAGTGAATACTGTATTATTTTTCCGTTATTAATCACTTCTGCTACTTTACCAGCTTGGAATTCAGTGCTACAATCTTGCTTTAGGTATTGGGTCTAATTGCAGCAGTAGCTGGTAACAATTTCTTAACTCTACTGAATGTACAAAATATAACAGCATATAAAATTAAAGAGTAGTGCTTTTGGCAAGCAGAACACAGTAGCAGTCATATTGCTGGTTTGAGGTCAGAATTGCATGAGTCTAAGAATGCATCCACAGCTGCTGGGGAACTATCATTCACATTCATGACAGGTACAGGCACTCAGGGCAGACTTTGGACAGAACAGTGCAGCAGAAAGAAATGCTGAAGTCTCTGGATGAAACCACAGAACAGAGACAAAACTGCAAAGAAAGAAACATTGAATAATGCTTTCACTACTTGTGTCAATTGCTGTAAGGGGTGGAAACAACTTTTTTGTTGTTGTTCAAAAAATATATTATTTTGCTGACAGATATTGATATCTAGAACTAAGCAGGTACTGCTTTGGATATTGGCAAAGCGGTCATTTGTAAACTGCGTAGTTAATTCCATTTTATGGGAAAATGGTGAGGCCTGAAAAGAGCAGAACACCCCTCAACACAGGCAAATCAGATGTTATGATAATGAAAAATGACAAGTTGTAACCTATGCAGAATAAGAAAAACATTTAAATATCACAAAAAACCGTTAACTGAGTCAGTGAAAAATAACACAGATTTTGACTGGCGTTTTTGTGATGTTTTTATATCTTAAAAATGCGAAAATGTAAGCATTGGAGTAGTAAAATCATGTTTCCCCAGGTCTCAAGTCCCTGTCGCAGTGCTACCACAGCCTAGGCATTCTGCTTCAGTAAAGTTTGTTTTGTGCTTTAGTGAATGAATAGATCTAAGAACAGAATTCCTGGTTAAAATGATACTTGTTCAACAGACAGTACTCTGCATGCTTGATTCAAAGTGGTAATCTAGCACTCAGAACCTTAGGCAGACCACAGATGGTGCTGATAAAACAATGTTTATTTTATTCTCCAATTCAGGACCCATTGTAATAATAGGTCACGATTTTCTGAAGAAAATTACATGGTGAGGTTAGACCACATTGTGTCAGATACTGGAAAGGTAATGTCTAGCGGCAAATAGCTCTGAAAAAATTTAAAGAAAGCAACAGTTTCTACTGGACAAGGGAGTAAGGACCTGCTTGAACTCTGGTACAACGCCAGTCAAAGAGAACAGACCCTGAGCTAGCTAGTTGGTTCTAGGTACACGGTACTTTCCCAGAACCTGTTCTTGGAGTCATTCTGGGCAAGTGTATTGCAAAACTCACCTTGGATGACAGAATTTTTTGTAAGCGGCAGCAATGCTGTTGACAGAATTGATGACATGGCAATTTTGTGTACTTTAGCTTATTCACAAAGTAAAATGCAGCTAATTCTGGAAGTGTTCTCTAAAACCCAAGTGAGTGTAACGACAGCTGTCAGCTTGGGCCAAGACAAGACAGGCAACTCTGTGAGAGCCTTCAGTGCAGTCAATGTTTCTGAAAAGCTCACAAAGCTGAGGGATAGAAAGGAATGTACATACAGACTCTAAGAAGGACCTGCTGTAGGAAGGTCTGCTGTTTATGGGACTGACTTTGGGACTGTGTGTCAGGACACCTGGACTGAATTTTGGTGATGCCACAGACTACCTCTTTGCCAGGGAGATATCTTGAAATTTATATTTCTTGAAATGTAATTCAAAAGACATGAATATTATGGTTTTATTCTCATTCAGATATATTTTGTAACAGAGTGAATAACATTGAAAAAATTGAAACATTTTATAGTTTAGCTTAAAATTGTACTTAGGAGCATACAACATCTTAATAAGTACTAACGTTAACCTAAGTCAAGCAGTAGGAGTTGAACTTAGGCTTTCTAAATACTTTCTATCACTACGTATTAGCCTTGGAGCTGGCTCACTCTTCCTTTCCAATGTGCCCTAAAGAAGAGAGTAAAATAATACTGGATTGCACAGCCTTTTTTCCAAGTTACATGAGGTAAGAAATCATAGAGGACTGCATGTGCAACCTTTGATACATTTTAATCAAAAAGTTGCTTTTTGACATTTTAATCAAGAAGGCAAATGACTGGCTGTCCTGGTTTGAGCTAAATAGAACTAATTTCCTATTTAGTGATTTTACTTTACACCTCAGTCTCTTCTAAGCGGCTGAACTTGCTGAAACTAGCAGCATGTTTTTCCAGATACTGTGTACTTCTACAAGTGATAATCTCAAGGCCACTGTCTCACCATAGGTGCTGTATCTGCATCTACAGGGAGGAGCAGACCCAAAACTGACCAGCTAGGTATTCCATCCCACATATGTCATACTCAAAGCTGAGGGATCATGAGGGTGTCGACCCTTCTTCCATCTTGGAGCCCTTCCATCTTGGACCTTTCTGTCTGTCTTGGACCCTTCTGTCCGTCTCGACCCCTTCAATGGCCAAAGTCCAGGCAGAACCCTCTAGTTCGTCTGCCTCTGATCCTGATTAGTGTGTTTCTGCATTCTGCTCCCACCTGCTGCTGAGTGCTGACTGGGACTTTTCCAGTGCCCTGCTCTGCAGAGCCTCTGGTGACGTAATCATCATTGTGGGGGTGGGGGGGGAGGATTTTATATTGGTTTTGTATATATATTTGTACATGTCTGTATATATTTCATTATTTTCCTATTTACAATATTATCCTGTAGTATTAGTATTATTGTTTTATTGAATCTGTTAGTTTTATTTTCCAACCTATAAAGTCTCTCTACCTTATTCTCTTTTCTCTTCCCTTCTGGGGAGGGGAGAGGGGTTAATAGAGAGCATCTGCCCAGGATTTAGTTGCCAGCCCTGCCTTAAACCATGACACTGGGTTGTAAACACAGAAATGCTATCTTTCCACATGTGGTTGTGCACATTTTAATTTCATGGTTTTTCTTAATTTACCTAAAATACCACAAAGTTTAGTGTTTCTAAAATACTACCGTATTGCATCCTTCCAATGTCATAGAAATAAAAGTAGTTAGCCAAGACTGATGTAGGAAAATAGCTGGCTAATGAAAGCAGAATATAACTTTAAATAGGGAGAATAAAAATTATTCTATGAAGTTGAAGATTTTTCTGAACAACAAAAATACTCTTTGCTGAATAAAATACTGGCTGGATGGCCAGGACCAAAGAGTGGTGGTGAATAGAGTTAAATCCAGTTGGAGGCTGGTCACAAGTGTTGTTCCCCAGGGCTCAGTGTTAGGGTCAGTTCTGTTTAACATCTTTATCAAACACCTGGACAAGGGGATTGAGTCTACTCTCAGTAAGTTTGCAGATGACACTAAGCTGGGCAGAAGTAGAGATCTGCTTGAGTGTAGGAAGGCTCTACAAAGGCACCTGGATCGATGGGCTGCAGTCAGTTGTCTGATGTTCAACAAGGTCAAATGCCAGGTACTGCACTTGGGTCAGAAGAACCCCATGCAACACTCCATGCTTGGGATGAGTGGTTGGAAAACTGTTTGACAGAGAGGGTTTGAGGTGTACTGGTCGACAGATGACTGAATATGAGCCAGCAGTGTGCCCAGGTGGCCAAGAAGGGCAACGGCTTCCTGGTTTGTATCAGTGTAGCCAGCAGGACCAGGGAAGTGATCCTTCCCCTGTAACTCAGCACTGGTGAGGCTGCACCGTGAATACTGCATTTAGTTTTGGGCCCCACACTATAAGAAGGGTGTTGGTTTGCTGCAGCTTGTCAAGAGAAGGGCAGTGAAGCTAGTGAGGGGGTCTGGAGCACAAGCCATATGAGGAGTGGCTGAGGAACTAGGGTTGTTTAGCCTGGAGAAAGGATACTGAGGAGAGACCTTATTGCCCCCTAGAGTTACCTGAAAGAAGGTTGTAGCAAGGTGGGCACCAGTCTTTTCTCCCAAATAACAAGTGACAGGATGAGAGAAAATGGCTTCAAGGTGTGCCAGTGCTGGCCAGGAAAGTGATAAAATCACAATCCCAGAAGAAATTAAATGTATAAATAAACATATTAAATTACATAACTTGTATGACAACTATCACAAGGAAAGACTTCTGAATAGGAGCAGCAGAATTTTAATCGCACTTTGCAGTTAATAATTTATTTAATGAGTCTTAATTTTCCAGAATCACTGCATTATATGAGACTTTCAGGATCTGGAATGAAATAAAACTAACATTTTCACATATCAATAAACTCACTTAAGGCAACACAAATATTTGTGGCAATATATTTTTCATTCACGTCTAATGAGACTCTTAGACCATCATAAGTCTGCTTATTTGGGCTTCTGCCAAAGTACCATTTCATACAAAAATGGTGCTAAGAATCTACTTATGATTACAATTATATTTTACTGTCTCCTCAGTGGGTTCCATACCCTGAAATCCAGATCATTATTCTTTTTTAAGCTTAGAAATTAACTATTTTCCAGATTCTATTCCAACAGTATTTTATTTTCTGTCTTTTAATCTCAATATTAAATATAGGTGTATAGTGTAGGTTCAGTGTACAAGATAGGTTTCTGAAAGAAAAGGGAGAATTCTTTTCAAAGATGTCCAATTGCAATAAATTAGAAAATGTTGCTTGAATGGAGGCTGTTGGTCCTTCTATGAACTGTATTTTGCTGTTGCATTTGTCCTGATGTCCTTTGAGGTAAACTGCTCTGAGTGTACCACAGGGTACGAAGTATACAAAAGTCTCTACTGCGTCATGATGAAAGGTTCAGTATCTCAAGGCTCATTAAATTCTGAGCTTGGTGTTTATGGTTCCCTGGGACAAGAACATTTTAATGGTACCAGAAAATGCTCTGATACAGAAGCATCATCCCGCTCTTTATTCTGGGACTATAGGCTTTAAAACTTTTTTTTACTAAAAATAATCTTTCATATTTTCTACTCACATTTAAGTCTGTTGCCTTCTTAGTGGGTGTGGGCAAATGGTTCGTAGGAGAGAAACACCTCCCGTATGTTCTGAATTTCAATTTAGTGAAAGCATAATTTGTTCAGCTTTGGTAAGGTCTCAGCTGGAATTCTACATCCAGCTTTGGAAGCAATGATAATGATGAATGACTAAACAAATTAGTGTTGATTAGTTTAAAGAAAGAAGATCAAACACTTAACAGTCTTAAAAAAATCTAAAAGAGCTGCGGAAAGTAAGAGAAGTACCTGTTCTACGTGTTGGATAGGATAAAAGAAGCTTTAGGTTTAAAATACATGAAAGAAGATCCAAAATAGATGTCAAGCAAAAAGTTTTTAACAATGAAGCCTTGCTTTATTGGCATTTCTTGAACTTTCCAACAGAACAATGTTGAAAAAGTGTCTGGCAGAAGTAACACAGGTTGCACAAAAGGGAGCAGCCAGCTGTTATCTGCACCTCCCTTCCATCTCTTAGCAGCAGCTGCCTCCCATGTTCCCCAGAGTGGAATTATCCATCCTTTTACAATTCTCCCAGTTTGAATCGCTGATTCTAATGTTAGCTTTCTTTTGAATAATCTGATGAAATTGTCTGTACATTTTGATTCTATAGTATGAATAAGACTAAAAGTGGCATAAAGTGGCACCTGCAGTACTAAATACATAACTTTTACCACACAGCTATAAACATCCATTACTCTTTGTAGCCTAGCAGATGCACAAACTCATGCGCATATACACTTCATAACTATTTGTTGAAATTTTCAAAAAGGACTAATAAAATTATGTATTTATTTTTTCAGTTAATGTTCTTCAGTTTCCACTGTTTCACACTGTTTCACACTTTCTTAAAACAGGAAGCCCCATCTTTCAGTAAGGACTAGGCAGCAGACAGACAATTTGTGATAATACTTTGACCAGGTTATTCATAAAGCTACTATTAATCTAGGCTATACTTGGAGAAGGCAAAGCAAAATAGAAATCCCAGTTACTTACTATTAATTTTTATATATAACTATAATATGAAAAAGAAGAAGGATCTTCTCAAGATGGTTCTTAATTTAGTTTACGGGTTAGATATTGTGCAAACTGAGTGATATCTAATGATGTGAGTTGGAACCTTTGAAAATCATAATGGTCTGTTATGGAGACCGTAATCACCATCAGTAACTAGCAATTATGTTGAACAATCATCACTGTATTTTTGTTGCAACAATACATTAAGGACATAAGAAGATGGTTAATTAGACATTCTGCTCCATCTCTCTGGGAAGAGGGCTGGAAGAAACATCTTGCTGTGTACTGAGTTTGACTCAGAACGAACCACAGGGACAAAGACAGAGGAAATTATGCCTTCTGACTAATTGTTCCTTACAGAATGAATGAGAAAGCAATAATAAAAGCACTGCTAAACTACTCTTGTTCAAGAAACTTTATCATCACTGGTGGGATTATATGATCTCATATGAATATAAAGTCTTTTCGCTCTGCCCTGCACATTAACTCTGCTTCTTACATGGCAAGACAGGCCTCTCTCAGAGCTGCTTTGCACTTGATAATTCTTTAAGTAGAAAAAATAGATGGGAAAGCAGCACAGTGTAAGCAATGAGCCTTCCAAGAATGTATTCAATCTGTTGCAGCACTGTCCTTCGCCTTAGCTACTTAGCCACTGTTAAATTCCCAGAGTGAAATAGAAAATAATAAAAGAATCATCATCTATGGGACTTCTGTAACTTGTACAAAAGTAAACTAGCCATATTTAATGCACTGCAAAATGCCACTAAAGGCAAGGAGATAGGAAAAGATAGACAAGATTTTCCCTAATTTCAAATATATTCAAACTCTCCAAATTTAAAATTAACCTGTGTTCAACAAGTACTATCAGATTCTTGCACTACTCCATGAGTTATATATCTGCTCTGTAACAGACATTTAGCTTAGCACTAGATTTTTTATGAGGTGATAGATTATAAGCAAAAGAGATTCCCAAAGCCTGAAATTGAATGAAATAGGGCTTGTTTTCAGAGATTAAGACAATTTGTTGGGAATGAAAGGTATCTTTCAACCAGGCTTTTCTTATAATGTAAGGACAGGTCTGTGCAAGAAAAGGTAATATAACATGAAAACAGACCTGTTTCCACTAAAGCCACCACCACTTCCTAATGAATCACTGATTCCTCAGACAGCTTGACAACTTTATTTCTTTCCCAGCTCATTTCCTTTATTTTATGTCCTGTGAGGTCCACTAATATAGTACAGCCAAGCACTTTTATATTTCCCTAATGACTGGGTTCCCCGCATTAATATCCCAAAGGGATATAGTGTTACTGAGCTACTTGTGCTGTATTTTACAGGTGATAAAGAAAAAATATTCTATTTTCTGCTAAGGAAGAAGAAAAAACTTTAAGTATTTCAGTTACATAACATTTGAAAATTTATTGTCATTGTCTGAAAAGTAGAGAGTTGTCCATCCTTATCAGTTTTAAGGTAGGATTTCATCCTTGAAATTCAATAAATTATTTGGGTTTTTAAAGAGAACATCAGGCATCTAAAATTTACCTACATGTTCAATTATGCTTCTGAAAAGCCCCACCTAGATGCAGTTCTGAAAGTGCTTCTCTTTTTTTTTTTCCTAAAATTTCAAAAAATATTGATAATGCATCCTCAAAACTGTTCAGCATTGAAAGACTCTCTCACAATCTTTCATCAAGAGGTATAAGCTAAGCATTCCTATAACTTGAGTTTCCATAATAGCCTGCTGTGGTAGACATTTGCTGGCAACGTCCAGTATAGATCAACAGAGACTTGGTTTTCTATGAATTCTAGCTGCAGTCTTGAGTAATTTCAGCTGTTATGATCCCCAGTATACAGAAACCCTGCACTCAGAATACTTGGAGCCTGATCTGTGGTGCTTTCCCTAGTGCATATCATAGTGTTGCTCAGGAGAAATGTGACCACCACCACAACATAATGTATAGCCTCTTTTTTATTTCTATTTCTCTCCTACAAAGTAGGAGAGAGTGCATTTGAAATTACTTATGGGACTTGAAACCAGGTTTCTTGGTCAAGTGTTTTAACTACCGAGATCTAACACTGCAGGCAAAGGCAATTATGGACTTGCATTCAGGCTTAAGTTTTTTATTTATTCAGTGACTTTAAACTTTTTTGCACTTCTTCTCCTAGTGTCATTCTTCCAAGTTGCTCCATGTGGAAATTACTGTAGTGGAAATGCACAATTCCATATAGCTGAAGGGGATTACCTGCAGACAGTAGTAAAGACTCTAAATCCCTACATATTCTACCCATATCAACTGTTTTTACTAATATACTGCACTTCCTTCAATTTTTCAGTTGGATCATTTTATTTTAAATTAAACCTCCAATGCCCCTTTATGTGGAATTTTTTCTCCTGTCACACTTTCATTAGCTATTGTACTTAAATAGGTACTTAAATTAATGAAAGGAAACGCACAACAAGTCAGCCATAAATTCCTTCAATGCTTTACGCTATATGGAGGCCCAGGTTTCTGATGACTACTTCTATCTCAGAATGTTGTAAGATCAGCCATATTAACCACCCATCACAGCAACCCTTAGTACCTCTGAAAGTCCAATTCTACACTAGACTATAAAGTAGTAAGATGAAGCAGAGAAGGATGGATTATCTTGAACTATTAAAAGTAATATGAGACAAACAGTATTGTAAAGCCTCTATTATATTAGGGACAAACAGAATTGTAAAATTTCTCTTATATCAGGCAATAAAAGCTATATAGAAAGCATAAATTGAAAATGAAGTAGTAAATAATTGTAAGTAGACTAAAGTTAATTTTAATAAATGTATTTTATATATAAATTACATATGCATATATAAATTAAGTAAAAATAGATCCAACATGTGGATGAAATGTGGATGTATAGAATTGTGAATGTACAAAATTTTATTTATAAGGACTCATTTTCAATATTGCTGATTAGCTGTAACTCTTACAGGGTTTTAGTAAATGTTAGAAGCCTCTGAAATAACAGTATTTGATACCATTAATGCAACATTCAACAACACTGCAGTCTAAAAGATTTCTCCCTTACAAAACAGGTGGAAGGAATACTTGAATCAGTAAGGAAAACAAACAGTTCACAAGCAAAAGACAGGAGGAAATGAATGTGACCTTGCAGTTACAAAGGGACATATTTGTACCAAAAAGACTTCCTCAAGTTTACAGCTGGCAAGCACCAGTACCTCTTCCTATGCATTTAGTCTCTGGCTCAGTCACTCCACATGGACACTCAGCACAGAACTGGTCCTTAGTAGAAACAACAACTTCATTCTAGAGGGGCTCTGGGGACACAGAGTTGAGAGGGATCATTTGACAGCTGGATCAGCAATCATGGAGCATTTACACACTCTGTTCCAGAAGAATTCACAATACATCTACACTCTATATATCCGTTAGGTCTTAAAACAGCATACTATGACAAGTTTAAGACCCGCAAGAAAGGCAAACTGTAACGCACTATTGGAAGTGAGCAGAAAAAAAACAACAAGACTATTACCAAAATTCTACAACAATATGGAAAGAAGAAACTTGGTATGTCTGCTAGGACACATTTCACAAACCACATTAGGTACAGAAGCAATGGCTCATGCTATACAATCCATGCTAGTTTGCAATAAAGTACTTCTGACTGTAAAATTTTCTCAAGAATTAATTTTAACTGAGCTAATTTTTCAGTCACTGAACATTTCCTTAGTTACAACAGAAACAGAATTAAGTTAATTCTTAAGACACTTCAAGCTGTCTCTGTTTAAGGGTTAGAGAGAGAGAGAGCAGGATTTTCTCTCTCTTGCCCCTACCCCTCCCAGGGGGAGGATTAAGAAAAGGAAATAGAGAATTAAAAAAAAAAAAAAAGCTTCACACAAGGTTGGAAGTTAGGACTGTAAGAAGTTTAATGAAAACAACAGGGGAAAGGAAAAGGGAATTAATAACGGACAAATTTAACTATGTATATAGCAAAACCCAATCCCAGCAGTCCCGAGTGGCA